>NW_023626602.1:0-2856 GCF_014905685.2 Nematolebias whitei | reverse complement strand
ATCCATCCATCCATCCATCCATCCATCCATCCATCCATCCATCCATCCATCCATCCATTATCTTTACCTGCTTCTTCCTTTTCGGGTCACTGGTGCCCATGTCCAGCAATCACTGTGAGAGAGGCGGGGACATCCTGGACAGGTCTCCATTGATAAAATACAAAAGTGATATATAAGTGCAGTACAGTCCATTAATCCACCTGAAGGTCCTCCTTACTTCTGCTGAGGTCACTCTGAGGAACTCCTTTTCAGATGGTTAGGTGTGTCTGGTGCTGGGTGGTCGATTTGGATCTTCAAAACAGGCATAGAACCTAAGAGCATCAGGCAGTGATGAATCCCTAGGACATTGTCCACCTCTGTTTTTATAGTCTGTGATGCACTTAATGCTCTCCAACATGCTCTATGGGTCTTGTGAAGAGAAATGTCCTTGGTACTTCCATGCATATGTGGCTTTGGCTCCCTTAATACAAGCAGCCAGCTCTTTCCTTGCCCTCCCTAGTTCCTGTGAGTCACCAGACCCGAGACAGCATCCCTGGCTTTCAGCAGGGTATGGATCTCTGCGTTCAACCATGGTTACTGGTTTCAGGTACCACATCACAGTCCTGGTGGTGGTGGTGACATTTTCAACACACTTGCTGATGTATTCGAGGACAGCGGATGTCAATTCCTCCAGTCCAGATCCAGTTCTCCCTCATTTATAATAATAATAATAATGTCATCACAATGTCAGCACTGTATGTTTCCATACAATGGCGAAATTAGTCTCTGCATTTAACCCATCCACCACCAGGTGGTGCAGTGGGCAGCTATTGAAAGCACCCGGGGGGCATTTTGGGGATGAGACGTGCTGCCCAGAGACGTCACGTGATGTGCAGTGACTGGGGATCGAACCTGGGACTTTCATATAGGGACCAATTAAGGCTGCACAGAAGTCTGTTGGAGTCAGCCTCTCCACCATGCGCGGGGAAAGTGGAGGGAGCTTGTAGGTCCTCCTCCCCTTTAAATTTTTGAATAAAGTAGATACTAATTCCTGCATTTTGGTGTAGCTTATTTTAACGGGTTTTTCAACATCTGCATTTACCTACATTTGTAAACACTTGATTCAACAACTATTTTATTTTAGAGCAACAACAAGTTGTGTGTGAATAGAGCAGTGCTGATTCTGTCAAGCGTCCTACCCCCCCCCCCCCCCCCCCCCCCCCCCCTCAACATTTTGTTGTATTTTAATAAATAATCAAAATAAAAATGCAATGATTTTGTACTTTTAGGCATGGAGATATGAGTTGCTGAATCCGAGCAAACAGTTGCCGGAACACATCCGGTCAAAATGAGAGAGACCCCGGATCTTGTTCCAGCAGGATCCAGCTCAAATAAAGCACCGCTCTGTCTCACCACTTGATACAAGTCCTTCTCGCCCTCTAGTGTCTAGCCTCTTGTACAACTCCTCACATGCCTTCTGTCTTGCTACCTCCCACTTTGCTCCTTATCACTGTCCCATTTCTTCATAGGTAACCACACTCTCACCTGCACAACCATATAATCTTTTTGTTTTAAAAATTCAATGATAAGTTTTTGACTAATCATCACAGTTGTTTATATTTGGTTAGTCAGAGCTACGTTATTTATTCCTTGTGCACCAACTTGAAAAGAAAATTTAGGTTTTCAACAGAAATGGGAAGTGTATTACTCATTATTTGTAATTTTGACTTCATTAAACTGACTCCCCAGCCTGATTTCATTAATACTGGTGTCTGGACTAAAATTAAAACGTTTGGCAAAAGAACCAGAGAAGATGACGGCTTCAAATTAAAGGTTAGTTTTGATTAGCTTCTGCTTTCTTAGCTAGCAGTTATAAGTTGTTTTGTATGAAGTTGGTGAATGCTGATTTTATCACACTTCTTCTTTTATCAGATTTGTACAAAGAATCAACCCAAAGAAGAATGTACTCATGCTTGACAATACTAAATGGATTGTAAAGGAAAGTTTAGCAAGGATTAAAAAGAAGCTGTGGATTTCCAGTGCAATATTTCCTACAAAAGCAATACTGGTAAGTAGACATGTACATTTTTTGTTTAGAAAACACGGCCACATTTCAGTTTAGGTAATGACATTGTTAAAATGTAGTGGTTTTCTTTTAAATTAGGACTAAAAGTAGACCTCAGAGAGATGTTTTACCTAGGTAAAAAAAATGAAAATCTCAGTGTACTGTATTGCTCTGAATCCTGCATTAATCAGCCTAATGAGAGGAAATTGAACAATTATTAGTTGCCAATTTTAACTAACATTTTTAATTTTCATGGATTGATGGATGGTTGTTACTTACTTTTATTTTAGATGAGACGGGTCGCCAAATGATGGCCCGTTTTATTCAATTTTCAGAGCTTTTCAAACTATTGTTTTTAATGAAAAAGATATACTGTTGCAAAAAAATGCAATATTAGATAATCCATAAAAGTTAAATCTGGTCCTCTGGACATTCAAAAAAAAAAAAAAAAATTAAACAAAGCAAAAAAATATAGAAACGTTTCGTCTCTCATCCAAGAGACTTCCTCAGTCTGAGGTGCTGTTTTCAACTCAGTCTCTTAAATAGCACCTTCTCAGAGTGGATCAACCAGTTTGCTGCTGACAACCAAAACCAGCTGATCACATGCTCAAGAAGGACCATCAGCCTAACAATGGATCATTACCACACTGATGGCTGTTTACTATTCACAGAGGGCTGAGTGATACTAGCAATCACAGCATTGTAAGAGGGGGACAGTACATGGAGGAGGTAGAAAAGAGAGCCTTGACGTCCTTTTCAGGGACACCACCAAGTCATTGGTTCAGGTATGTTGACGACACCTGGGTTAAAAT
>NW_023626601.1:0-2856 GCF_014905685.2 Nematolebias whitei | reverse complement strand
ATATCCATATATTTGTCATACAACAAGTGACACGTACCTCACGTGACACACTACAAACTGGTGGCCTCGTACGTTTCATGAATGACTGTTAATCCGTGTGTAAATTGATTTTACGTGTTGGCATGTTGAAAAAGTAACAGCTGACGAGCTGTGAATGTTTACGCAGCGGCTGGGCTGCGCGCTTGGAGCTGCACCTTTCAAGCAACGCTGCATGTATAAGCGTTGGGCTGGCAATGTTTTAAGAGCTGAAATTGTGTCATTAAGTCTTGTGTAAGCTGAATTTGTACGTCTGTTACGTGTAACTAAAAGCTGATGAGCTGTGGAAGACGTTATTCTGTTTAAAAGTACGAGGTTCTGCTAAGACCCGGCTGTGACCCAGTTTCGGTTCTGTTCAGTTTGAACGAGTATTTTGAATAGATGGATAAACGTTTTAAAAGCTGAGTGCCATCTCAGAACACAGTTAGAAGTTGTTTCGTTACATTTTTTAACAGAAAAAGTGCATTTTGATAGTTTAAAAGACGAAAAGTTGACGAACTATTTTACGCTAATCTAACTTGCTAGCTGGAGAATACGCTTCCTGATTGGTTGAATTCACTGTTGTGTAGCGCTTTGATTGGTTGAGAAGTTTGACTGACGTGCTACATCATCTCCCCTCAAGCCTGCGCTGCGTTGCCATTGGTGATTTCAATCACGTGACCCGGAAATGAAATTCGTTTTCATAGGGAAATAAAATCTGCTTTTTAAAGCTAAAAAGCGCCTTTTAAAGTGATTCTGAAACGCTGTTAAGTGCTTCGAAGCCTGCTCGCTGAAATTCTGCCACGTTACAGTTTAAAAGACCGTCATAAAATGATGCTTTTGAACTACGCTAGCGATGCTAATTTTAAGCTAAACAGCTAACGACCGGAGCCTAAACTACGCTTAAAATCACTAAATGAAGTGCTATACTGTCCCAAAAACTCATGTTTGAAGCTATAAAGTCTGATTGCAAAACTTTTGCCACTTTTGTGTAAAAAATCCGTTCAGAAATGTTGATTTTAACCGAGTTTAGCCGAAGCTAACTTCAAGCTAAGCAGCTAACAACAGGATGTCAACCGAACGCCACAGGAAGTTATAGCACCCCTAGTGGACAGCACAAAAAGTGACGGAGTTATAATTGTTGAGGTAATGACTGACATCTCCTGGCGAGACGTGAGATCACAGATTTCATTTCGTTTTTTAGGTAAAGAGTGAAATTAAACGTCTTTTTATTTTTCTGTAAGGCAAATTCTGAGTTAACAAACTTCCTCAAAGCTGAATAAAACACTGTTATCTTACATTTTAAAAGTAATAGGTATTTATGCAAAGAAGCATTTACCAAAAAATTTTATTCACTGATAAATCCTTAAAACAGGTCCAAAATAAAATTAGAAACTTTTTAAAAAACAGATACAGTTACAAATATTCACAGAGTTGAACAGTTTACTCATTTTGCTTGAAGGATAATACACGTTTAATTGCAAAATCACTAAATAAGAGTAAATTTATCAGGAAAAAGAGATTTTCTGTTTAATTTACCACCTAAATAAAATATCTCTCTATTTAATTTTAAATAGAAGCTATACAGGAGCAAATACAGTTTTTCTGAAGAAAGACTGATTATTCCTCATCATCAAAGTCTTTTTTCTTTTCACCCACCTGGGTTGATGAGTAACTGTTTAAAATAGCAAATTTCTGGAACAGAACGGTTTAAAAAACGTTTTAAACTAATATTGCTGTGAGACTAAAGAAAATTTGCAGGTTTATAAAAAATTCAGTGTTTTAGAGTAAATACACTAAAAACAGCTTGGTACGCTAGTATCTGTGGAAAATAAGCACAAAAAGTAACACTGCTGAAAGAGCATTTACTTAAATATTCATCAATTGGGGTAAAACCTGAGAAAGGTACCCACAGTTGAATAAGTGACTTATAACAGTACTTCTGTGTAAACCCAAAGCTAAAATAAGTGTGAAAACTCATTGACTTGAATACAAATATTTACCTGTAAAATATCTAAAGCTTGCAACTGTTTAAAACAGATAAATTGCTATACAGTGAAAACATGGCAGGTGTGTTAGAAAAAGATTTTGACACAAAAGGAATGGAGGACTACTTGGAGAATGCGCTCGCGCTTCTCGGAGCGTCCTTACATCCATTTATGACTCAGACAGAGCGCATGAACCCAAAAGAGTTAGTGGACAATCTGAAGGAGGTTGCAGAAAGTGTGACCTCTGCAGAAATCACAAAGTCCAGTTATGAAAAGCTGGCTAAAATTGCAATCTTGCTGAAAGAATCATTCTATAAGGCCGTTGATAAAACTGTTATAATCAAACAAAGGTTAGACAGTGAAATAGATTTGGCTCAAAAAACGGAAGAATACGTCCGTCAATTTAGAAGCGAACACGAGGTCCTAATGACGAAACATTATGAACAGATGTTTCAGTTACAGCAAGATACAAGTACAGAAATTGCTTTGCTGAACAGCAAACTACAAGTGCTTGAAGCATCACTATCGGAAGCAGAGGATAGAGAACAAGCGTACCAAGCCTCGCGTTTAGATAACGACGTGCTAAAAGCACAGTTACAGATCGCATTGAAGGAGCTGGACGTTTGCAAGGCAGACAAGACGGAATCACTCCGACAATGGCTGATTTTAAAAAGTAAATATCAGACATCACAGGAGGACCTGAAAGCTTGTGAGGAGAATTTAGCTACAGCTATAAACCAGATTTCTGATATGGGGCGGCCTGGTCTGAGACTCAAAGACGAACAGTCTAAGGGTCCGAGACAGCCACAAACTCTCCAGTCAGATGCTGTTGCACCTCTTCCTCCTGACAACA
>NW_023626599.1:290-2858 GCF_014905685.2 Nematolebias whitei | reverse complement strand
TTGACCTTTGCTTCAAACACAGTGTAGGTAGGAACTTCCACTCAGGTACTCCTGGTAGTGATCAAATTACTTATAATATGTTAGATCATCTTAGTGATGTGAGTAAAGAGATAATTCTAAAATTGTATAATAAAGTATGGGAGGAAGGAATAGTGCCTGATAAATGGAAAGAAGCTATTATAATTCCTATTCGTAAACCTGGAAAAGATCCAAATTCAGTTGAAAGTTACAGACCTATAGCCCTAACATCGTGTTTAGGCAAAGTTATGGAAAAAATGGTAAATAACAGGTTAATTTATTTCTTAGAGTCTAAGGGGAAAATTAAAGACTATCAGTTTGGTTTTAGGAAAGGCAGAAGTACAATTGATCCAGCATTGTGTCTGGAACATGAAATTAGACGGGCCCAGATTAATAAAGAGAGTGTGATAGCGGTTTTCTTGGATGTGGAAAAGGCTTATGACATGCTGTGGAAAGAAGGGTTGTTGGTTAAACTAAAGCAAATAGGTATAAAGGGTAAGATTTATAGATGGATTAAAAATTTCTTAACCGAAAGGAATATTAGAGTTAAAGTAGGTGGGGAAATTAGTTCCGGATATCAAGTTGAAAATGGTACTCCACAAGGTAGTATTATAAGTCCTATACTATTTATTATAATGATAAATGATATCTTTAGTAATATAGATAAATCTTTTGGTATTTCATTATTTGCTGACGATGGCATCATTTGGAAGAGGGGAAAGAACATTGAATTTATAAGTAGGAAATTACAGGAAGGATTAAGTAAGGTAGAAGATTGGGCTTTAGAATGGGGATTTAGGTTCTCAACATCTAAATCTAAAGTTGTGCTTTTTACAAATAGGAAGGTAAATATTAATGTGGATCTTAAATTATATGGGAATACTATAGAAAGGAAAGATTAAATTAAATATTTGGGTATGTGGTTTGATAAAAAACTCACATGGAAAATACATATAGATAAAATAGTGGAAAGAAGTAAGAAAATTTTAAATATTATAAGATGTTTGAGAGGTAGAGAATGGGGAGCAGACAGGAAAGCATTAAAGACAATCTATATCGGACTAATTCGGTCAATTTTTGACTATGGTTGTATTTTGTATAATTCAGCTTCAAATAGTTTATTGGCAAAAATAGATAAAATACAGTATCAGGCATTAAGGCTTTGTTGCGGAGCAATGAAATCAACTCCAGTTTCAGCTCTACAGGTTGAGATGGGTGAGATGCCACTGGAGCTCAGGAGGGAACAATTAGCATTAAATTATTGGACAACTATAAAAGGACATAATGAGGGGCATCCTCCATATGCTACGTTGCAACCTTGTCAAGAAAAGGAAAAGAAACAAATTAATAGTTTTGGATGGATAATTTTAAATAAAGTAAAGGATATTGGGATTGATAAATATATGATTAGTCCAGTGGTTGTTAATCCTGATATTCCGCTTTGGATTTTTGAACAGGTTGAAGTTGATTTAAAATTATTGGAAAAAGGAAGACAATTGAGGAAAAATGAAGTGGAGAGTTATATACAAAAAGAATATTCAGAATATATTCAAATATATACAGATGCCTCAAAAATGATAAACAATCGAGTAGGTATATCATTTATTGCTCCAGACTTAAACTTTATGAAAAGTAAAAGAATAAATGATAAATTGACAGTATACACAGGTGAGTTAATGGCAATTTTAATGGCTTTAGAATGGGTAGAGGAAATGGAGAAAAGAAAGATTTTGATTTGCTCAGATTCTAGTAGCGCGTTAATTAGTATTCAAGAGGTAAATTCAGAATCAAGACAAGATATTATATTTGATATAGTTCATTCAATTTTTAGAATTAAAAATAAGGGTTCTCGGGTTAAGTTGTGTTGGATTCCTGCCCACATTGGAGTGATAGGAAATGAGTTGGCTGATGGTTTTGCTAAGAGAGCTTCAAGAAAGGAAATTGTTGAATTGAATATCAAGATAAGTAAAAATGAGATAAAGAGCATTATAAATGAGTATATCAAAGGAAAATGGCAAGAGCAATGGGATAAAGGAGACAAAGCAAGGTTTTATTATAGTATTCAAAACAAAGTTGGGGAATTTAGGAAAGGAAACAGAAATAAAAGTGAAGAAGATGTTATTTCTAGAATTAGGTTTGGACATACGGGACTAAATAGTACTATTAAGTTAATTAATAAGCATAATACAGGGTGTTGTAGTTATTGTGGAAAGTTAGAAACAGTACAACATATTTTCTTAGAGTGCAATAAATATATACGGGAAAGAGAGATGCTAGTTAGAGAGCTTAGTAGTAATAAAACCAAATTGATTATAAGAGATTTATTTCAGAGATCATCAGGGGATATAGTTTTTGATAGTATTTTAAATTTTCTTAGAAGAACGGGTATTATGAAGAGAATATAAGCTTTTTGATCCATACTCCAACCTGGAAGGTGGCGGTAATGCACCTTAAAGTTGTTTGCCAACCGTCATAAAACAAGACGAAGAAGAAGAAGAAGAAGACTTCCACTCAGGTGGCAGGTGTTGCTGGATGGAGGAGGACAAATAG
>NW_023626599.1:0-280 GCF_014905685.2 Nematolebias whitei | reverse complement strand
CTCCACAGAGTGGACCAGCAGAGCTCAGAGGTTCCCAGTGCTCAGTCTGCCCAGCAGCATCAAACACAGCTGGACTCCATATTTATGGTGCGTTCATGTACAACAAGTACTTTTCCATGTGTTGTGTTCACTGTCATCTCCATGGTGCACTTTGTAGACCAGTGGACTGTCAGTCTGTCCAACACGTAGACCAGTGGACTGTCAGTCTGTCCAACATGTAGACCAGTTGATTGTCAGTCTGTCCAACATGTAGACCAGTGGACTGTCAGTCTGTCCAACA
>NW_023626598.1:0-2858 GCF_014905685.2 Nematolebias whitei | reverse complement strand
TTTTCAAGCTTGTTACTGTGTGTCTGAAGTGATGTTTTCAAGCTTGCCAATATGTCTAAAGTGTTGTTTTCAAGCTTGCCAAAATGTCCAAAGTGATGTTTTCAAGCTTGCCAATGTGTCTGAAGTGATGTTTTCAAGCTTGCCACAATATCCAAATTGATGTTTTCAAGCTTGCCAATATGTCTAAAGTGATGTTTTCAAGCTTGCCGCAAAGTGCAAGTTATGTTTTCAAGCTTGTTACTGTGTCTCTGAAGTGATGTTTTTTAAGCTTGCCAATATGTCTAAAGTGATGTTTTCAATCTTGCCACTATGTCCAAAGTGATGTTTTTAAGCTTGTCAATTTGTCTTAAGTCATGTTTTCAAGCTTACTATTGTGACTTTATGGGTTGTTTTTTTAGATTGTCAATGAGTGTGAAGTGATGTAGTATGACATATGCAGGATATATTCATACATTTCGCGAGTTCTTCTTTTTTCTGACTGTGTCAATGTCGTGCATTGAATTTAACAGAAATGTAACGAGAGACGTTATTTATCTTTGACCCATCAAAATGAATGCGGTCATTTATTTGCAGAATCAAAGTTTAACATCACACATTTACATTAATTTGGCAAAATATGAAAACAATAACATGGCTAGTTTCACAGAAAGTGGGCACAATACGGCGATTGTCCTCACTTCTCAGCAGAACAGCAGACATCAATCACACGGCGGTGATTGAGAACTTTGCTTCAGATATTTCTAAAATATCTGTAATGATTTTAGGAGAAAGGAGAGTTTAAGATGGAAAATGGAGATTTATCTTACAGAGAGATGTGTGAGGGAATTAATCTGTTTGACCAGAAACGTGCACGCTCCTTCAGTTCTCAGCTTGGTCACGGTACGCTTGGTCGAAGTAGAACTTTTACCTGGTTGATGATAGATCAGCGTCGGTATAGAATCCTTCCTTTGACTCTTTCAGCGTCTCCGTTGAGAACAGCTAAAATACTTCGAGAGTCGTGCGAGGTTATCCAAACAGAAGTTATAATTCCCAAAACCGTCTCTGGATTCTGGATTCCAATAGAAGCATTCTGGACGCCTGCGTTAGCATCCAAGAACTCTGAACTCTTTAACTCTCTTCAGAGAGTTAAAGTCTGGAACTCTTCTCCAGGAAAAACTTTCAAGCTCTGAAAACTCCCATGTTGAACTCAATCCAGCGAGAACTGGGAAGTTGCCACATTTAAATGGGTCGACTTCCGGGTCATTTGAGAGCTTTTTGATTGGTCGATGGACCAGTACAGAGGTGTGGTTTGTGATGTAAGGTGTTATGAAAATTCAAGGATAGAGATTAAGTTTGTTTAAAACAGACAGAAAGATTATTGGAGAAAACCAGACTTCGTGGAGTCAAACTCTCTTGTATCTTCTGTAAAAGTTAAACATGACATTTCTTCTCAGTAAACTTTTTTAGTTGACCGAAACTCGAACTCTAACACACTTACAAATTTGCTCATTGAAGACAGAAAAATCAAGAAATGCATATTACCCTGATTTCTTCTTTGAATGAGGAATAAAAATCATTACTTACTGTTTATGTAAAATAAAAATGAGTAGTTCTCTTCAACCTGTAAACATTGTTTGAACTAACACAATTTGATTATCAAAACATTTGTAAAATAGTAATGATCATAGAGAATTGTCTTTTCTACTTGATTAATTCAAGAAAGAAAGTCTCAGGATGGGTCAAACTGTATTTCTGGATGCAGATCAATGAAATAACAGTTTCTGTCCCACAAGGTTCTTAAGGTCAAGTGTTTTGACCTTAGGCTTAGTTTGACATCAGGTTAGGTTCACTACAGTGATGTTTTCAAGCTTGTCACTATGCCTGACGGGATGTTTTCAATCTTTCCATAGTGTCTGAAGTGATGTTTTCAAGTTTGCCACTATGTCCAAAGTGATGTTTTTAAGCTTGCCAATGTGTCTAAAGTGATGTTTTCAAGCTTGCCACTATGTCCTAAGTGATGTTCTTAAGTTTGCCAATGTGTCTGAAATGATGTTTTCAATCTTTCCATAGTGTCTGAAGTGATGTTTTCAAGTTTGCCACTATGTTTAAAGTGAAGTTTTTAAGCTTGCCAATGTGTCTGAAGTGATGTTTTCAAGCTTGCCACAATATCCAATTTGATGTTTTCAAGCCAGCTACTATGCCCAAAGTTATGTTTTCAAGCTTGCCACTATGTCTAAAGTGATGTTTTTAAGCTGCCAATGTGTCTGAAGTGATGTTTAAAGCTTTCCACTATGTATTAATGAATGTTTTCAAGCTTGTTACTATGTGTCTGATGTTATGTTTTCAAGCTTGCCACTATGTCCAAAGTGATGTTTTTAAGTTTATCAATGTGTCTGAAGTGATGTTTTCAAGCTTGCCACATTCTCCAATTTGATATTTTCAAGCTTGCCAATATGTCCTAAGGGATGTTTTCAAGCTTGCAATTATGTCCAAAGTGATGTTTTTAAGCTTCTTACTATGTGTCTGTAGCGATGTTTTCAAGCTTGCCACTTTGTCTAAAGTGATGTTTTTAGGCTTGACAATGTATCTGAAGTGATGTTTTCAAGCTTGCCACAATGTCCAAAGTGAAGTTTTTAAGCTTGTCAATTTGTCTCAAGTCATGTTTTCAAGCTTACTATTGTGACTTTATGGGTTGTTTTTTAGATTGTCAATGAATGTGAAGTGATGTTTTCAATCTTTCCAATGTGTCTGATGTGATGTTTTCAAGCTTGCCACAATGTCCAAGTTATGTTTTCAAGCTTGCCAATGTGTCTAATGTGATGTTTTCAAGCTTGCCACTATGTCCAAAGTGATGTTCTTAAGTTTGCCAATGTGTCTGA
>NW_023626597.1:0-2858 GCF_014905685.2 Nematolebias whitei | reverse complement strand
AAAAAAAAAAAAAAAAAAAAAAAAAAAAAAAAAAAAAAAATATATAGGTAAAAACAAGTTAGATTTTGCTTCCATTTTCCCACCTTTTCACATCTGCTTTTGTTTTGTTCTTTCCACAGGTCCAGTCTGAGATCCTGAAAAAGTGGAAGCGCTGGAAACTCGGGAGGAACATCGAGGAGGAATACCGCCACACCTACAGCAATACTCCCAACACGAAGACGGGCAGCCTGCTGAACCACATCTCTCAGCTTCCTCGTCTTCCGGACATCACCAAATCCTCTGACCCGGTCTGCAGCCCCGAAGAGACGCACATGCTCGTGGCCGGCTGCCACAATGGGCTGGTCCACGGCGAGGGGGTAGGCAACAGCACCTCCGAGCAGGACAAGGGAACCAGCAACTGCACCCTGATGGAGGATATCAGCCTCACTGATAAGATGCAGTGTTATGACGCACGCTTCAGTAAGGTGGAGAGCCACCTTTGAACAACAACAGGAGTAAGAACTTGGAGCTGGCTTTGAGCTCTGGCTGCTGGATGTAAAGAGATGGGCTGACTGAGTCACCCGTGGGTGCAGGCGGCAGCTCGGATGCAGCGGTTAGCTCTCTACCGACACTTTGGGACGCACCAACCCCGTGCTGTGAGTCTTGTGAGTGGATCTCTCTCTAGATGTTTGACTTTGCACCATGTGAAGCTGCTGAATGTTGAACAACTCATCAGAAAAGCCATTTAAAGCTGCAAACAAAGCACGTTGAACCACAAATGGCAGCAGAAGAAACAAATGTAAAAAAGACACAGGGTTCTGGCTCGAAGCCTCTGCTTTAATGTTTACTGTCCAACAAATGTGTGTTTTGTGGTACTGAGAGTTTAACTGGACATTGGACTGTGCACACAAATGAAGACCAAACAAATGGTGTAAAAAAGAGGCAGAGACCAAAAAATGCTTCTTTTTTACAGAGTATACTTTCCTCTGGTATGTTCAAACTGTTTCCTTGTCTTGTTTACTGACCTTAATGATAATGTAGAAAGACAGTTTTAAAAAAAATGTTCTGTTACCTGTACCTCATATACAGTACGGTGACCACAGTGTTATTATTCATGGGAAACAGGCAGCTGGCTTACATAAAATTAGGTCAAGGTGTGGTTATAAATGGGAATTAGCTAAAATAACCATATGACTTTTGGTTTAAAATAAAAGCTTTATTTATTTAGGCCAAAAGAGTGTTGTTGAGTGCTACAGTTCTGAATGTTGGACGAGAAACGATAGACACAAAGAATAAAAGTCCACCTGTGCAGAAAATTTGAACCTGTTGCAGCGCCTCAGTTTCTTTCTGGTTACAGTGTTGGGCTGATTTTGCGAGCTGCGGTGAATTCGCTGCTCGGCGTGCCATAAAGTGTCGTCAAACATTTTGCTGATGCTGTCAAAAGGTCAGATGGATTCTGCTAATGGCTGCACACACTGTGGATGGGCTTTAATTTGCAGAGTCCACAATAAACACTGAACAAAGCTCAACAGCAGCCTGAAAGTCGAACAAATCTAATGAGCATTGAAATGACACAGAGGTACATTAGGTCGTGGATAAATAAGGGTTAGCCGCCTGCAATAATCAGCCTTTGAGCTAAAATTTACCAGAATTAACCGGACTTGATTTTGTAAGTTTGACTATTTGTACAGTGTTAATTTATAACTGGTAACCGTTGTGTATATATGTACAGTATATGAGTGAGGATTTTATTGGATCGCAGTCAAATCCCTTTTTGTGTGTAGGTGTGTGTAAAGATATTTTTTGAGGTATGAATGCATGCGTTAGTATTTGTGGGAATTTTACAGTAGAATGCATCACTATCAAAAGCCAAAAGGTGAACAGATGGGAAACACTGTTCAACACAGAAGTCAAAGGTCATTAGATTATCTTCACTTCGGCCTAAATAGTGTAACACGTGAGGATAAGACGTTCTGCTGATGTAAGGCATGCAGAAGAAACAGCTTTTGCCTTTTATTGTGTTCATCAGAGCAAATTAGAGCAAAACCGTAACATTTTTGTGTGTGTGTCAGATAATTGCTGTGCTTCATCCAGTTGCTGCTGTTGAGTGGATTAAAAAAAATGCAGGTGAAAGCTATTTTCCATCAACATCTGCTGAGGGTTGTAGTACATCCATTCAGTAATTGTGCTGGGAGCGTGAAGCACACATGGGTGCTGCAGAAGCGGAGCTTGCATAGTTGCGGGGTGATAAAGAAACAATGTATACATTAAGTCAAAAAGCAAAACTTCAGTAAAAGATGAATATATTGCTACTCTTAAAGTAAAATCTGTATTTTAACGATTTGGGACCATATACTTATTTGAACTTTGGGTCACTCCTCAACCTGGACCTAAGTGGTTCTGAATGAATGTATTTCAAATCTTTTTGCTTTTCTCCTAAAGGTGGTTATGTACAGTATTTCATGTGTGAAGAACTGATGAGATCAGTGACTGAATTTAAGTGTTCATCATATATTGTATCCTCTTTGTGCAAATGGCAAAAATAATAAATTTCCGTCTATGTGGAAGATTAATTTACCTCGCAGCTGCTCATGTGTGGTGATTTAGCTTAGCCACATTCTCCTCCTCCTGTCTTTTTGTACTGTCAGATGTCGAGATGGGGTAGAGGTAGGGCAACCGACTTGGGACCAGAAAGTTGCGGTTCAACTCTCAGCCCTTCCCACATGTCCTGGTGTCTCTGAGCAAGACACCTAATCCCTAATTGCTCCCCGGGCGCTCAATAGCTGCCCACTGCTCGTGCATCCTAGGTGTGATGGGTTAAATCCAAAGAACCAATTTCATCATTGTATGTTCCCAGACAATGATGAAACACATAGCAC
>NW_023626596.1:0-2859 GCF_014905685.2 Nematolebias whitei | reverse complement strand
TCACTAATCAAGCACCAAAAATCTGGTACAGATCAGACGATATATCACTGAGATATAACAGTTTGATTTATGTAGGGGGCGCACTTGAGTCAAATATTAAAGAACAACACCACTGTGTCCATAAGTCCTCACTAGTCAAGCACCAAAAATCTGGTGCAGATCGGACGAAATATCACTGAGATATAACAGTTTGAATAATCTAGGGGGCGCACTTGAGTCAAATATTAAACAACAACACCACTGTGTCCATAAGTCCTCACTAGTCAAGCACCAAAAATCTGGTCCAGATCGGACGATATATCACTGAGATATAACAGTTTAATTTATGTAGGGGGCGTACTTGAGTCAAATATTAAACAACAACATCACTGTGTCCATAAGTCCTCAGTAGTCAAGCATCAAAAATCTGGTGCAGATCGGACGATATATCACTGAGATATAACAGTTTGATTAACCTAGGGGGCGCACTTGAGTCAAAAGTAAAACCACCATACCATTGCGTGTTTAAGTGCTTACTTATCACACACCAAAAATATGGTCCACATCGGATGACATATCACTGAGATATAACAGTTTGAATAATATAGGGGGCGCACTTGAGTCAAATATTAAACAACAAAACTAAAATGTCCATCAGCTCTCAGTAATGATGCACCCAAAATCTGGTCCAGATCGGATGACATATCACTGAGATATAACAGTTTGAATAATCTAGGGGGCGCACTTGAGTCAAATTTTAAACAACACTAACAATGTGTTTAGACATGGTCACACATTATGCCATAAAAATCTGGTTCAGATCGGATGATATATCATTGAGATATAAGGGTTGGAATATTATAGGGGGCGCTCTAGAGTCAAAAGTTAAAAAACATTACTAGTGTGTCCATCAGGGCTACTTAATAATATACCAAAAATCTGGTACAGATCGGATGATATATTATTGAGATATAAGGGTTGGAATATTATAGGGGGCGCTCTTGAGTCAAAAGTTAAAAAACATTACTAATGTGTCCATCAGGGCTACATAATAAAATACCAAAAATCTGGTGCAGATCGGATGATTTATCATTGAGATATAACTGTTGCAAGATTGTAGGGGGCGCTATAGAGTCAAAATTTAAAAAACATTACTACTGTGTCCACCAGGGCTAAATAATAATGCACCATAAATTTGGTGCAGATCGGCTGATATATCACTGAGACAAAACAGTTTGAGTAATGTAGGGGGCGCCCTTGAGTCAAATATTAAACAACAAAACTAAAATGTCCATCAGTTCTAAGTAATGATGTACCAAAAATCTGGTTCAGATCGGATGTTGTATCACTGAGATATAACTGTAAGAAGAATGTAGGTGGCGCTGTTGAGGTTCTTGGCCACTTATCATGGAACCCTGTTCAGATGTGGATAATGATCAATCATAGTGATTTTGGTTCACCTGGGCTCAAATCTGTGCAATTTAGAGCCAAACGTATTGCAACGGCGTCACTTTTTAATTCGCCATGGCGCCACGCCCACATCCTCCAGCTATAACTGTCTGTAGTTTAAATCAAGTCAGACCATATTGTCTGTCTTCTAACACAGGATCATCCTGATTATGTGAAGGGTGTCAAAGAAGGAGCATTCCAAGCCAAAAAAGTCACTTCCTGTTCTGAGGGGGCGGGGCTTTGATGACGTCACAATATGACCTCAGGGTATCGTCGGGCATGGGAGAGGGATGACTCATGCCAAATTTGGTGCAAATCTGTCATTCAAGTTGAAAGTTATAACGTTTGGAAATTTATGGCGTGAAGCTCAACTTTGAGGCCTGGCCACGCCCCTTCAACAAAACCAAACCGAAAGCTTTTGATAACTTTTACTGTCCAATGTCTTAAAGGTCTAATAACCAAGTTTGAAGGCAATCCTTCAAAATCCCTAGGAGGAGTTCGTTAAAATTCGCCGTTAAAAACGCCCAAAAATTAACCTTTGACACAAAATGGCCGACTTCCTGTTGAGTTTGGACCGGAGCGCCAAGAGACTTTTTCATAGGTCCTGAGAAGATACACATGTTCACCGAGTTTCAGATTTATCGGTCGAAAAATGGCTCGGGGCTGAAGTTTTAAAATATTCTAGGGGGCGCTAGAGAGGCTATTGCGCAATTATCATGGTTTCCTGTTCAAGGGGCGGGCAATGATCGATCATAGTGATTTTCATGAACCTCGGATCAAATCTGTGGAATTTAGAGCCAAACGTATTGTAACGGCGTCACTTCTGACTTCGCCACGCCGCCACGCCCACATCCTCCAGGGGAAACGCTTTGCGCTTCAAAGCAAGTCAGACCAACTTGTTATCTGCCTTCTAACACAGGATCATCCTGATTGGGTCAAGAGTGTCAGGGAGGGAGCATTCCAAGCAAAAAAAGTCACTTCCTGTTCTGAGGGGGCGGGGCTTTGATGGCGTCAAAATTTGACGTCAGGGTATCGTTGGGGATGGGACAGGGATGACTCGTGCCAAATTTGGTGCAAATCTGTTTTTCAAGTAGAAAGTTATAACGTTTGGAAATTTATGGCGTGAAGCTCAACTTTGAGGCCTGGCCCCGCCCCCTCAACATGCGTCGGTTTGCACCGTTTTGATAACTTTTGGTCCCCCATGCCTACTGAGCAAAATGGCGAAGGTTTGAAAACGATTGAGCAAAATCCCTAGGAGGAGTTCGTTCAAATTCGCCGTGTACGAAAAGTGAAAAACGGCCAAAATTGACCCTTTGACCCAAAATGGCCGACTTCCTGTTGGGTTTAAGGCATACCTCCAAGAGACTTTTTTTCATGATTCGGTGGGTTCTACATATGTACCAAATTTCAGCTCTCTAGGACTTACCAGTT
>NW_023626595.1:0-2859 GCF_014905685.2 Nematolebias whitei | reverse complement strand
GAGGTAATGAGTCAAGTACTACCGAGCGTACCGGGGAAAAGCTGGGTTCGAATGGAGAGTGTCGGTTCTGGTCAACACTCCCCCTCACACACCACCTTTTACTTCCTTTAAACTCCATCTTTCCATCTTTAAATTCTTCTCTCAAGTAGAAATCCTTCCAGATAATTTAGAAATGTCTGTGTAAAGTGCTCATCCACCGCCGTGTGGATAATTGATCATAATTGTACAGTTTTCATTAATGTCTGTGGTGAAGCAACGGAAAATCATGGCCGTATGTTTTCCTGGTTGTAAAGCTGATTGATTATGTTGTTATTCTCATATTCTGCCAAATTAATGTAAATGTTTGATGTTAAACTTTGATTCTGTAAAATAAATGACCGCATTCATTTTGATGGGTCAAAGATAAATGACGTCTCACGTTACATTTCATTAAATTCAATGCACGTTTTATTCAGTCCAGAAAAATGAAGAATCCGTTTTAATTGATGAATATATCTCAGCATCTGTTCATCTACATTTTGGTGGCCCGTGACGTGTTCATAAATGGACTGTGTATGCGTGTAAAGATTGATATTTCATGTTGGCATGGAGAAATAGCAGACTGTAGCTGTGCTGGAGCTGCAACGCTTGAAGTCATAACACTGCATGTTTACGCAGCGGCTGAGCTGCCGCTTGGAGCTAGACGCTGCATGTTTACGCTGGCAATGTTTTGAAGCTGAAATTGTGAGTCATATGTCTTTATGTAAGCTGAAATTGTACGTCTGTTATGTGTAACATGAGCTGGCTTTGAGTTAAAACGCTTTATTCTGTTTAAACTGGTCCAAACGGACAGAGGTTCTGTTGGTTCCGGCTCGGTTCTGGGAAAGATCGAACGAGTTGTTTAAATGGTGGGAAAGACGTTTTAATGCCGGGGCGCCGACTCCGTGCAGCTCAGAGCTTGATTCGTGACATTTGTAGCAGAAATTGGTGCATTTGGACAGTTTACAAGGCGAAAAGTTGTCGAATTATTTCAGGCTAACAGTAACATGCTAGTTGGAAGAACGGTCCGTGATTGGTTGAGTTAGCTGCTGTGTAACTCTTTCATTGGCTGAGAGACGTGTCAGTCACCCCGTCTTGCTCTGTCATTGGCGGTTTCAGTCACGTGACCCGGAAATGGAAACTAGTTTTTCATAGGGAAATAAAATCTGCTTTTAAAGTTCAAAAACGCTTTAAAAGCTGTATTCTGATCAGATGCTCCGTGTCTTCGAAGTGTAATCGCTAGATTTTTGCCATGTTTGAGTTTAAAATCCGTCATTAAATGATGTTTTTGAACAACGCTAGCGATGCTAATTTTAAGCTAACAGCTAACGACCGGATGAGTGACGTGTCACGTCACTTCCTCCATGTCGGAAATGGGCTCAATTGCAACCGTAGCCTTCGCTGTGCTTAAAATCACTAAATGTAACTTGCCACATGCCCCTAAAACTCATGTTCATGCTACAAAGTCGTGCTTGTTGAAACAACGCCACGTTACGCTTCAAAACCGTTCAGAACTGTTGATTCTAACCGAGTTTAGCCGAAGCTAACTTTAAGCTAAGCGGCTAAAAACAGGATGTCAACCGAACGTCACAGGAAGTCGTCATAGACTCCTGCTAGTAGAAAGCTAACGTGAGCAAATCTGACATTCAGAGTGAGTGGCGCACCGAAACGTCGTTTTCTAGTTGCTTAGTCACTGCTTTTGTCAATGTTGAAACGTTGTTTTACTGGTTGCTTAGTCACTGTTTTTGTCGATGTTGAGACATCGTTTAATTGGTTTTGGTATTGTTTTTGAACACCCCAGGCAAGAATGAATTTTGTTGTGTAGTTAAGTTAGAGACTAAGAGGCCTTTAACCATGCCAACATGCAGTTCATTCATTAAATTGCAATCTTTGCGGAGTCAATGTATATTATTGCTACCTTAAGTACGATAATCTACATTGATCTCACAACGCTTAAGCTGAACCTACTCGAACAATTCTATTCGGGGGGATAGCTAATTCTTTTTGATTAGTCTCGCCATAGACTTCCAAAACATTTATGGGGAAACCAAACACCCAATCTCAAGTCGTTCGTCTAAAAGACAACAGACAATTGAACCAAACTATATTTTACCATGTAAAGCTAACTTAAACCAAGTTAGAAATGGAAAAATAGTTTGGAACCCTTTTCTATAGGCATAAACCCCTGTAGTTACTTTTTTCAGCATGTTCCACCCCTTAGCTGGTAGTTGTAGCTGTTCCCAACCATAATAGCTTACACACCAGGTGCATATAGGTTAAGGCCTTATGTAAAATCCCCTTCATAAGCCCACCTTAAACCACATAATTGCATGGCACATTGAACCAGAACGGCACAGACTGGACGTCGCCCAGAGACGACCTTCGCTGGAGGCGACCTGCAATCCTGACGTTGGTCTCCAATCTTCATCCAGTGGCCGCATCTTCAGTTCAATCCAAGGGTACCCCTCTGTATGCTGATCAATCAACACTTCCAATCGTTGTGGATTTACCGTTGTGGATTATATGACTTTTTCCAATGGATTACAGACTCTGTTTCCAAGGGGTTAAAGCATTGCTACAATGGAATTACCGACGACGTTATGGAATTATAATCAACACAATGGAATTACCAAGAACATTGTGGAACTACTTTTGACTTTTGTTTTCCTTGCTGGATTACTTTTGACTTTTGTTTTCCTTGCTGGATTACATCAAGCTTCAAGGACAATCGAAGGCGTAAGTTCATGTTTGGAATTCATCCCCATGGACAGGTGATGATTTCCAAAGGGGGGACTGTAGTGAACTTAACCTGATGTCAAAACTAAGCCTAAGGTCAAAACC
>NW_023626594.1:0-2859 GCF_014905685.2 Nematolebias whitei | reverse complement strand
AGTATATGTATGTAGGTATTTGTACAAATACCTACATACATATACTACATTTACATACATACACTTACATTCAAAAACATTCCCATTCACATTTGCCTTTATCCCAAAATTGTAAGGCATTTATATGTTTTCCTGCTGTACTTAAAGACAAAAAGCAATAAATTTAATAGACCAATAAACAAAAAGCTTGCTGAAGTCTGTTCTGTAGGGTCCAGTAAAAACTCTTGTTACTAAAAGTGAAGTAGTTCAAAGCTTATTTTATTTATTTATTTATTTTTACTATGATTGATTCTCTGTGGTCAGACATACTGTGTGCACAGATTATTACTTTGAACACTCCTGGGACAGAAAATGTTACATTCTCTGGCGTTCATTAATTTCCTGCACAGCAGTCCAGTAAACTCCCGCATGGCTTGGTAACAGCAAAATGCAGATAAAGTTCCTTCCTCTTTTACCAGCATTGCCTTAGAGAACTTGAAAGAAGCTTCAATTTAAGGCTATTTTAGGCTCTTAAGTTGGCTGTGTTTTTGTGTTGAAGCAGTGTACAGTACACAGCTGAAACTTTTTCCATTTGCATCTTGTCAACTGACATGAAATTAAGGGTTGGGATTTCTTCAACATCACAGAGATTAAGCTCTTAAAGGAGATGCTTTACAAGCTGAAGGAGGTTGAAATACAAGTCCCAACTAAAATAAATACGCCTCAGAATACAAACAGAGTTTAACAGATCACATTGCATCATGACCTCAATTCCTTAAAATTTAAGCTTCAGCTTCTCTCGGTGGACAGTTTTACAGTTCTGCTCACAGAAGAGGCTTTCGCCTCTCAGCAAAGCCGAACGTCATGGGAAATAAACGTAGCCACTTCCAGACTCAAGCACGTTTTTTTCTAGATGCAAGTCATTGTGTAGTGATTTGTTACAACATTATTGTGTCACTACAGACGATAGAAGAAGGGGTGCAACGATTGTAGTTTTCTGGCTGATCACCGATTTCTAAAAAGTCTGACCTGCCGATCCTGATTTTAGCCGATACCGATTTTGTTCTATAAGCAACACTGTCAGGTGTTATAAGGTCACAATGCACCTTCAATTTTCCAATCTTATTTTATTAAAAAAACATACCCTTGAACAATATCCTAGAAACAATACAAACTTGTTTTAACTGGCCATGAGGTAGAGCTCTGAAATATAAATGAAGTTCAGACAATTGTTGCTAAAACAAAAAAAATCGGGAAAATCGGTTTCTCATGCAATTATCGTCCGATTTCCCAAAATTAAGGAAATTGGGGCCGATTTATCAGTGCACCCCTACATAGAAACAGTCTTACAACAATACATTTTTACATCTACAAACATCTACAAATTATACATCAAAACAGCCATTTTTTGTTCACAGTGTGCATCTCACTTCAACAGGACTTATAGATTTCTCAAGGGTTCAGAGTGAATCTTTTACACATTTGCTTGCCATTCAGAATGTTCAGCATTTTCACAAGCGTATAGAACATACTTTTTTGGAGACCCCCACTCCCTCCACCAAAACAAAAGCATACAGGAATATTTTGACTTTCAAAAAGCTATACTATAATATGCTATGCTACGCTAAGCTAGAATCACAAAAGTGCCACTTTTTTTTTCATTCAACCTTTATTTTTACAGACCGATCTCATTGAGCCACGAGGACTCATTCACAAGATGGACCTGTTTATGTGACCTCTTATGTGACGTCAACCTTAATTAAGGGTACACACTCTCACCCTTCTTCAGTAAATGTGTTCTCCTTATACATATCAAGTCAAGTCAACTTTATTTATAGAGCACATTTAAAACAGAACCTGTTATCAAAGGGCTTAACAACAACAACAGCAACAACAACAATCAATGAGTATAATTAAAGAGAAAAAAATATATATAATACACTAATAATAATTACTGAAGAATTAATAAAAAGCATTTAAAACATAGGGTCACAGATTAAAAAAATTAGGGTAACACTTTACAATAAGGTACACAATTTGATTAACTACTGGGGAATGGAACACACAGCCAAACCTTATTAGGGGGCTACTGGTTAGTTACCTTGTAAATGAAGCAGAACAAGTCAAGAACTAATTGGTAGTTACCAAGGAAGGCAAATAGGAATGAATCAGGAGCTAATGGGTAATTAACCAGTACTTACTGGGGAACACGCAACCAAGCCTTATTAAGGGACTACTTGTTTGTTACCACAGAAACAGAGGAGAAATTCTCCTTGTGGGTTCTGAATAAACCCTGCACTAGTGAGGTCACAGCTCGTAATTGTCAAAAACCTATTTCCTAGTGATTAATGGTTTTATTGGATTTTCTCTTTTGTAAACATATTGATGAAAGACATTATCAATTTCATAATCTTGTACTGGTGTCATCTCAATCACTTACTGAGTACCAAATTAATAATTGCCTGACCATTATTTTGTTCACTGATGTAGTGAAACATTATACCAAGAACTTAATGAAGAAACAATCAGTACTTAATCACAACCTGACCATTACCTACTGGTTTGTTCATGTGATAGCAAATCAATAGTCCCCTAATAAGGCTTGGCTGTGTGTTTCCCAGTAAGAACTGCTTAACTACCCATTAGCTCCTGATTCATTACTCTTTGGTTTACTTGGTAACGACCCATTAGTTCTTGGTTAGCTCCTCTTCATTTATAAGGTAACTAACCAGTAGTCCCCTAATAAGGCTTGGTTGTTTGTTCCCCAGTAAGTACTGGTTAACTACCCGTTAGCTTCTGATTTGTTCCTGATTAATTCCAGAGGAGTTCCATTCATCCATCCATCCATCCATCCATCCATCCATCCATCCATCCATCCAT
>NW_023626593.1:2461-2860 GCF_014905685.2 Nematolebias whitei | reverse complement strand
TCCATCTTGGCCGTGGAACACTGGACCAGCTCTTTACCCTCGCTAGGGTCCTCCTGGGGTCATGGGAGTTTGCCCATCCAGTCTACATGTGTTTTGTGGACTTGGGTCTGATGCCTTCATACATCTCCTCCTACATGTCTCTGCGTGAGTGCAGCTACAGCGTGCACTCTCAGGACATTATTACCTGCAGTGTTCCCTCAGTGCGGACTGAACTTGGCAAAAGGGCCTTTTCCTACTCCGCTCCTGTTTCCTGGAATATCTTGCAAAAAAACCTGAAGCTCTTGACCTTGACCTCTCTAACTGGCTTTAAGAATCTGTTGGACTTCTGGCAAGGACCAATGCAGACATGTTCCTGTTTGAAGTTTTCTACATTCACCTTATAATCTAGCAGTTTTTTGT
>NW_023626593.1:0-2361 GCF_014905685.2 Nematolebias whitei | reverse complement strand
ATATATATGTATGCCTTTTTGTGGCTGTCTGTTGTTGTCACTGTTGTCCATTGTTGTCATCATTCTTTGTTGAAATCAGGTCTCTCTTGTAAATGAGTCCTCGAGGCTCAATGGGATTTCCCTGTCTAAATAAAGGTTGAATGAATAAATAAACTGAAATGAATTGATTAGTGAGCTTGTAGTCCTTCAAAGCCCATAATGAGAAAATCAGCCTTGACAACACGACCAGTCAGCTTTGTTTCATTTTAAATGTTGTTGTCCAAATATGACTGCACGCTCCATGTAGGCTTAAAAATAGTTGTTTTGAACCAGCAGCTAACAATACCTTCAGTTCCTTTTTATTTTGCGGTTTTATTCAATGATGAAAACTGAAAATATTCAAAAGTAAAATCCTACTTTTAAAATTCACGGGAACTGTAGTGCTTAGAAATAATTGCTGATTTCAGGCTTTAAGTCAAATTGATATATTTTATCTGTAAATATGGAGTCCTTAAAATTCCCTTTGTCATACAAATATTACAAATACGTAAGTATTTCATCTAGTAAAGCTTCATATTGTACCAAAAGACAAAGAACATCACTGTAATTTTCATCATAGACCAGCAGTCATAACAGTAGACTTTGCTATAGAATTAATTCTTGGTTGAAAATTGCTTGAGTCACAATTTGGATCATTAAAAAAAAAGGTAAAACAATATTTTTTACTCTCGTTTCAGTTGTTGACATTGTGAGCTTACTATCACTAAATTAAAATAAACTCTTAGGACATGATAAATGGCGTATTTAAATGCATACATTTAAAACTAATATCAAATTGGAAGCATTTTACGGTCTGTAAAATGTTTACAAGCTGTTTACAGTCTAAACTCCTCCAAAAGCAGAACATCCTCTATGTCACTGACACAACACTGTGGAGGTGCACTGATATGTGTCTCAGTAAGTTATAAACTGAAACGTCTCAGTTTGAAGTAAATAAATGCAGTTTATGTTGCAGAAAACATGGGCTTAATTCAAACATTTAATCAATGTCTTTGGATAGACTGATATGAAACTAACTTATCTATTGAATCTTGACATCTTCAATCCATTTAGATGTATTTACTTTTTTTTTGGTACCAAAAGAATGGATCGGATGATGAATCAGAATCTTTGTTCTCACCTTCAGCCTTTCTTTGACCCAGTTGCGTTGTCTCATCATGCAGCATTTTCAAACACCTGATCTCCCACCAGTACTTTGTGTCCCAGTCAGTTAGACAACTATAATTAGAAGCTCCAGTCTGAACAGCAGCCGGGGGCTAAAGTACACAACATAAAGTGTGTATGCAGCAGGGTAACATGATGCAGTGAGGAGAAACCAGGTGATGAAGGTCCATGAAAGTGTTGTTGTATTCACAACCAGATGCCTGCTGGCACACAAGCTCATTGATACAAACAAATCATCAGGAGCAGATTCTTCTTAAGGTCACGCCTTCCGGTTTATCTTTAGGTAAAAGTACTTGAGATGTCCTTCAAAGGTGGTGTTTTAAATCGATACCTCCAAACAAGAAGCACACAGACTTCTCAGTCTCTTTTTGTGTCATCCATCCATCCATCCATTATCTTTACCCGTTTATTCCATTTTGGGTCACGGGGGTCGCTGGTGCCCATGTCCAGCAATCACTGTGCGAGGGGCGGGGTACACCCTGGACGGGTCGCAAGTCCATCACAGGGCCACACAGAGACAAATGAGACAAACAACCATTCACTCTCTCACTCACACCTAGGGACAATTTAGAGTTACCAATCAGCCTAACATACATGTTTTTGGACTGTGGGAGGAAACCGGAGTACCTGGAGAAAACCCACACATGCACGGAGAGAACATGCAAACTCCACCCAGAAAGGCCCCTGGACCGGGGTTTGAACCAGGGACCTGCTCGCTGAGAGGCAGCAGCTCAACCAGTTGCGCCACCGTGCTGCCCTCTTTTTGTGTCATGTTTCTTCAAATGTTACATCAAGTTTATGCACCTTTGCTCATATTTGCATGGTCTGATGTTTGTTTGTGTGTGTGTGTGTGTGTGTGTGTGTGTGTTTAATTGCTCTTTTAGCTACTTTTGCCTGAACCTAACGCTGTAAGTGAAACAAGGCATGTCTTGAGTTGCTGTAAATTATGTTATAATACATATTTACTGTCTCATTCCAGAAAAACAACAACAGCCTTCATGATGGACAGACATCATGTCCAAAAAAGTTCAATCTGGTCCTCTGGACATTCAAAAAAACAAAAGCAAAAAAATATAGAAACGTTTTGTCTCTCATCCGAGAGACTTCCTCAGTCTGAGGTGCTGTATTCAGCTCAGTCTCTTAAATAGCACCTTCTCA
>NW_023626592.1:0-2860 GCF_014905685.2 Nematolebias whitei | reverse complement strand
GTGTGTGTGTGGATATATATATATATATATATATCCACACACACACAAAAGCTACTTAGGCTGGCTAAAAAAAAGTAGATTAGACCTGTGTGTTGTACGAGTGCTTTTCCATGCAAATAAAAAGGCAAATAATATGCTAATCAGCAACGCTCGATCAGTTTAAACAACTTTCACACAACCTTGGATGAAGCAAACACAGAACATTCATGAAACAACAGACTTTTCCACAAAAAAGTACAATTTTAGGTTTGAAGAAAAAAAGAAATTATAATAAAAACTATAAACCAAGAGTTGTCACGAAGGAGGATGCAGTGGAGTTGCTCTGTTATTAAATTCCCTGGATGTCTTGTAAATCCAATTTTCACACAAATTCCACTAAAACTGTCCTGTTTTATGTTTTTGTTTTGCTGCAGCATTTCCACAGGTCATCATTGGAAAAAAAAAGATTCATGAGCTGCAACAGAAGCTTCTGCTCTCTGATTATAAAGCAATAAGCATGACTATGTAACATAAAGCAACATGTTTGGTAGCTGAAGATTATTAGTTTAGTTTAAACAGAACTTGTTTGTCTGGTTCAGGTGTAATTCTGAGTGATTATTTAATACATCCTGGTATCACTGAGTAATTAAGTATTCTTGGAACTGTCATCTTATGTCTGAGAAAATGTTGCATCTATTCCGAGTTGCCTGTGAATCATGTCTTTGGAGAAATATTAAAGAAAAAGCTGTCTTGACGTGTACCGTTCCTGGCCATGCTGAAGGTGTGGAAGACAAAGGAGCTGAGGAGAGTTAAGGCTCCAACGGCTCCAAACTGCAAGAAAGGAGCTGTGACCTGTCGAGAAACCAACACCAAATGCACACAACCATTATAACTAACTTTAAATCTGGTAATAAACTTAATTTACAGCGCAATCTGTATTTTCACTGTACCTGGAGGGAAAGAGGAACGATCTGCAATTCCCGTTTCCATCCGAGATGGATTCCTGCGACCCCACAGACAACGAAAATCACGCCGAAACCAAGAAAGATCTGTGCAGAGAACACGTAAACTTACTTATCTATTACTTTACTTGAACAATGAATATATTACTCGTCGCTGATAGTTCCTTGAACAACCTTAGTTTTGAGGAAAGGTTTGAACCTGAACAGATAATATCTACTCTGAGCTTGGTTAAGACCAAAGTGGAAGTTGCCAACTTAAGTTCAATCCCCAATTTTTTTCACTTCATGCGAGCTCAATCTTGTAAACCATTACACTCAATCAATCAAACTTTATTTTCCATAACATTCCATGAAATGGAGACTTAATCTTTGACATCTGGCTCATACATACAAAACATCATAAATTAAAAATGCCATAAAACTTTTAAAAAGCTTTACTATCATAATCAAAACATTATAAAACACATTAAAAGCATCCCAGCAGACAAAGGTTTGTCATGTGAGGCTAATAGGACCCTATAATATGGTCACAGCAGAGGGAACAGATTACTTTTTGTACCATTTTGCTTTACTAGAGGAGCCACCAGTCTTCTGCCAGATGGCAACAACCTGAATAATGGTTGTTGGGTCATTGCAAACCTGTATTGCCCTTTTTTCCAGAACCTGACTTATTTGAAGACCAATTATTTTACTACCTACTTGTAGTTGGACCACCCAGGACAACTTGTTCCTGTCGCTGGCTAAGAGATTCCCATACCATGAGACAATAATAAAGGAAACAACTCTTTCAACTAATTGCAAAGTGTGTTTTTTCTTGCATTAAAGCTTCTTAACTTACATAGAAGAAGGAAATGCTGTCTGGGTTTTTTTTTTTTTTTTTTTTTTTTGTAAACGCAGTCAGTGTTGGGCTGAAAGGTCAACTTGTTATCAATTATTGTTCCAAGGTATTTAAATTCAGTCACCTGCTCTATTTCCTGCCCTTTTATACCTGAAGGCCTGAATACACTTGAGGCTGCTCCCCATCTACCGTGCTGTCAGTTCCACGCAACGTAATGTTGTTGTTGGCAGAAATGTTATGTTCTTCCCATCAGAAGTGCCCCAGGCTGAACCAAAAGTGTCACAGCTAGTTGCAGCTGTAAAACTGGCAGGTATGTAAAAGTTCATGATAATAACCTGTGGATGAATCACTGTGAAATCTTTAAACAGTTGTTTCAATATGGAAGGAATCCACTTTGGTCTTTGCTTGCTTAAGCTGAGCTTATCAGAATTATTAAAAGAAAAAAAAAAAAAATCCAAACAGAGACCATTCAAAGAACAAGTGATATATTATATTAGTTCTTACATCTCCACAAACACACTTCAAATGATTATAGGCTGAACAGACAAGGTGTTATTTTACCTTGTGCAGCCAGTGTAAGTCAAGTTGTTCTCTCAGGGCAACTTGGACCAGCGCAAAGAGCTGCAATCGACAGTAAAAATGAGAAGATGTGAATCCGTATAAACAGCACAAACAGTCTTGGGTGTTTCCCCTTACTTCGGTCCCGTCTGGTCTTTTATAAAGGGATGGTTTGTCAAATAGTATCAGCCGTGGCATCAGTCAGAGAGCATGGTCTTGGAGAAAAAGACAAAAGTCTTCATCCAAGCTAAGCTAATGGCTAGCCATAAGAGAGCCCATGCTTTAAAATTGGTTTGTCAAGCTTATTAAACAATTCTTTTACAAAAAGGTACAGAAATTCTGATGTGAAAAATAACTCTTGACTGATTCAAATCTTTTGAACGGTTCTTTAAAATGAAATTATTCATCATATATCATATGGATCCTACAACCATTGTATAAATATGGTAATTACCGTACATCTGGCTACACCGGATGAAGATGAGCAGGCAAAGGACAGTAGCTGTGATTGGCGAACGTGCTC
>NW_023626591.1:0-2860 GCF_014905685.2 Nematolebias whitei | reverse complement strand
TGTGACTGATAACAACATCTCACACTGTAATGCATGCAGACAGAAGTGAGCTTAAACAGAGTTCCATGAGAACAACAATATTCATTCTGTTAGAGCACTAAGGACAGAATGTGTCATGGAACGAGCCGTTACATCACGTAGGTAAAAGCGAATAAATGAGCAGGGTGTTGACTATGCAGCCGCAGTGCAAATGTCCTGCATTGACATACCATTATGCAGAGCAGTCCAAGATGCGATACCCCTGGTCGAGTGTGCTTAGAGGTTGACAGGAGGCTCTAAATCTGATGCTCTGTAGGCTTCAGAAAAGGCCTCACACAGCCAGTGTGACAAGCGCTGGATGGATAACGGCGACCTGCAGAAGCATCTCTATAATGCACAAACAATTGTTGAGTTTGAAACGCATTGCAGCTGTGCGCGTTATGTAACACGTCAACGCCCGCACCGGGCAGAGAAGATGAAAAGATGCTTCCTCTTCTGATCTGTGGGGGGGGAGAAGACCCCTCCAACGATATCACTCTTGATTTAAAAGAGCTCGTGATGTTTTAGGCATAAAAGCTGGGTTGGTCTTAAATCAGCTGAGCTGCCCGTCAGCCTAAATTCTAAGGCATGACGAAGCAACAGAGAGGGCAGATAAATTACTTACCCTCTTAGCGGGTGTTAAAGCCAGCAGCAGGGCTGTTTAAAGAGACAAGAATTTAAGTGAAAACCTGATCCAGAGGCTCAATTGAAGCTTTGATCAGGACTCGCAGGACCAGCGTTAAATCCCACTGTGGAGCAAGTGGACGTGAAGCAGGCCCTCCCTCCCTCCACAACAGTTCCACGGCGACCCGACAACAGACGTTGCAGGCCTGGGAACCATGGTGCGTTCACACGCCGGGAGCCACCAGGAGAGCTGTCCATCCCTCCTCCTGAACTCGGTTCAGGAACCGTAAAAAACAGAGGAGGTGGGGGAAAAGAAACGCGTATAAAAGCGTTTTGGACCACGGGCTGTGAGCAAATGCGTCCCCCCCCCAGCGATGGATCGTCTCGCGGGCTCAGGGAAAACCATAGTTGACACTGAGCGTTCTTCTCGCGTCGCAAACAGGTCCACAGCTGCTTTGCCAACTTCTGCTGCGTCTGAAAACATCAGATCTGGATGGAGGGTCCGGTCCACGTGACGTGGGCCGCCCCTGGACGTCACATCTGCCCCTCTGTTCAGAACACCGGATATGTAAAACCGCTCTAATAGAGAGCAGGTTGATGAGCCCAACACAGTAGCTTTCGCGCAATGTGTAACATCTGGGCTGAACGCACACCCTTGATGGTTATGTACGCAGCAGTCATCATGTTGTCTGTGTGAATCAACACGTGTTGATTCTGTAGCACGGGAGCAAAGTGCTGAATCATATTCAGTGCTGTGCGACACTCCAAAACATTGATGTGGGCTGATGTGTAGTGGGGCCACAGCGCCCCTACTGCTTGAGATAGGCATGTCCCCCCCCCCCCCCCCCAGCCTGACAGCAACGTGTCCATGAAGGCTGACCCGTGACGTGGGTCTGCTGAGGGGGACTCCCTCTGACAGAAAACAAGGTGTTTCCCCAGAGTCGGAGGTCTGCTTCCACAGAGGAAGGGACAATGATCATCCGTCGTTTTGTTTTACTGGATCCACATGCAGACGTGCAGAACCACCTCTGGAGGCATCTCATGTGTAACAAACCAGCGGAAAAACACTGTGTGAGTGACATCATTTCCAACAGCTTTGTGACGGAGACAGCTGTTATCACTTGCCAGGTCTTACGTGGCTGAGTTGACTTTTTTTTAAAAAGTGTCGAATCTAGTTTGTGATAAACGAGCTTTCATGGTGGTTGAATTTAATTCCACTCCCAGAAACAAATGTCTGGGCCGGGAAAATCGAGCTTCCTTCCAATTTATGGCGAAGCCCAGATTTAACAGGTGTGATGTCAACACCTGATCCTGCAGCAGCGCCTCCTGTCTGAAGTGACAGGAGCAGCAGATCATCCAGGTAAAACAAAAACTCTCGTCTCTGTGTTAGGATGATCAGTATGCATTCTCTGGATGTTAAACAACAGATCCAAAAACGGTCTCACCCCTCCGATCCGTGAGTAAAAACCTTGTGTTTCCTCTCCGTTGGGGGACTCTGTAGATTACTTTTATCAGAAAACACTTGGATTTCTGCATTTAGGGATGAGAATCAGTCTGATGATGACGGAACCGTTTTTATAACTCCTCTGAATGGAGGGGTTCGGGTTGCAAACTGTAACTTGTACCATTTCATAAAACCTTGTCCATCCATCTGAAAAACGGCGAGCATGTTTTAGCCACTCTACGTAACGTTCGTAGGGTGAACGTGCGTTAAGTGATGTGTCATGTTTTGTACGGCTGTCAGCAGTCCGCCCCTCAACCGCCGTCATGCGTCGCGGGAATGTTTTCTGTGTGATCCCGGGCGAGACTTGAGCTGAAGGCGAAGCGTGTGACAGCTGATGTCGCGGTGGGGCTGCGCGTTTGACGTCGCTGTGCGAACGTTGAAAAGGCGGAGGGCGTGACTTCATTAACGCCGTGCTGTTGGAGTGAGGCTGCTAGCCCCGCGGGAGCACACGTTGTTCTCTGGAGGGACGCGCGCCGCTCTCGCTGGAGGGGCGCGCGCTGGAGGGAGGCGGGACTCATTACCGGGTTCTTCAGCTGCTTCACGTTTAAGCTGCGGTGAGCTGCCGAAAGCTGAGACGCGGTGGGTGACGGCTGCCCGCGTTTGATTCGTTGAGACGGGTGTCATTTCTTGTGAGAGAGAAGGACCTCCACCCGAACCAGCCTGCGGACCACATTTATACCGATGTGAGCTGGTTAGCGCCGGCAGCTGTGTGTG
>NW_023626590.1:0-2861 GCF_014905685.2 Nematolebias whitei | reverse complement strand
GTATTTCAAGGTAGTAATATAAGCTAAAATGCACATGACATATTGCACACAACTAACGAAAACTACACAGGTTGTGTGACAGGTTATTGCACAGTTAGTGACGGTAACATACATGATACAGCCACATAGTGCAGCAACAATAAACATATTAGCTATCAAAGTTAATATTAGTCATATTAGGTGTCACAGATGTGGCTTGGTGCAATGTTATTGCCAATTGTTCAGTGTTGTTTATCGAGAGTTTAGTAATCTGACAGCTTGTGGGTAATAGCTGTCGTTTAGTCTTTTTGTGCACGATGGCAAACTCCAGTATCGTCTGCCTGAGGGTAGATGGTAGAGTCCTTGTGCTGGGTGGGTGTGGTCCTTAATGATGCTGCGTGCTTTACGCAGACACCGGCTGTGGTAGATGTCCTGGATGGTGTGGAGACTGCTACCAGTGATGTCCTCTGCTGTTTGCACCACCCTCTGTAGAGCTTTCCAGCTCTGACTGGTGCAGTTGCCGTACCACCCTGAGATGCAGCCTGTCAGCAGGCTCTCAGTGGTGCACCTGTAGAATTTGGTGAGGAAGCCGGTGTTCGTAAACTTCTTTAGTCTTTAGATCACATGATATCACTGATAAACAAAGATTTCCATGCAACGTTCTTTGTCTGCTCATTGCTTTGCTGACTGTACATACAAAATGCAATGTAATAATTTCACCACTGTGTGACAGCAGAGCTCAATACTCAGAGGATCTCTGGCACCCAAAGGGCTCCAGCAGCTCAAATATAGCTGCTCGTCCTTCTCTGCTGTTTCTGACAGAAACACTCTGGTTATCATGTTCAGCTCCTTCTTCAACTCTCATCCTGAAGGACTCGCACCTGTTCAGAGCATCTTCTCCCGTCATCGTGGCATCTCAGAAACTCTTTATTCACAAAACCCTCACACGTGAGTACTTTATTTGTATTTTGTCCACATTTCACGATGTAATAAATGGGCTAATAATGAGTCTTGTCAGTGGAAGTCATTATCTTCAAATATGTTTTAATTGTAAATTGCATGCTGTGTGGTTCTCCTACAGTAAACCTGCAGCTTTGTAGTCAAACATGCAGCTGTTTGTGTCTCTACAAGTAATAATATCATGCATTAAACAATATGACTTTTCTGTGTCTAATTTCAGCAGCAAAACTATAATCAGCAGGAATAAAACAAGGAGGAATGTGTGCCCAATTAGCATAATTTCTTCATATATTGTATGGAAATGTGCACATATCTCATAACAGTATTCCTGAGGTGATTTGGTGAGAGGGCTCACCCATGGTCCCTGACATCCCAAGCAGAGAACAATGAAGCTTGAGTCATTATCTCAGGTTTGAGCACACAGAACAGCTGCCATTACTCTGAGCCTCCACAGGCAAGAAGCAACAGGGAAGAAAATTGTCGCTGAATATCACATACGTGGAAATAATTTATTTGGATATGTGTATAAAGGTATCTTGCGGGGAATAAATCAGAAAAGGTTGATGGAAGCACAGCATTTTTATTTATTTTTTGGAGGTTTATCATGATTGAGCTTTCTTTTTCTCTCATACTGCAAAACATATGTGTCCTTTTCATTTTCAGTCACATTCATTCCCACTGTAATATACCCTTTCAGAAGAGGGAATACCCAGACCTTTAAATTACTGTCAAACTTGCAGATTTTGCACATGAAAAACACATTTTTTTGAGTTAAGTTCTCACTGAATAAATGTAAAGGTGCCATAAAAGATATGTTCTTGCGGAATAGCATCAAAGGAGCCCTTTGGCAGATAATGCAAAAAGAAAATTGTCATGCACTGTAAAAAAAAAAAAAAAAAAGTCTTTTAAGGAACTAAAGGTAAAAAAGACACTTTGTGGCTCATCAAAGGAAACCTTTTGCAGTTTCTTTCAAAGGAAAAAAATTCAAAAGAGAAAAACCAAGGTGAGGGTAAATTACGTTTGGCTATTTGATCATTATGTCAGCTATTTGCAGAGAGAGGGAGAACACTGCTGAGGGAGAAGAGACGACGACAGAACCAGAACTCAGCCAGGTCAGGGTGTTCCTTGAAGATTTACCTCCAGAATGCTGGTTTCTTAACAATAACACAACTACTTGTTGGGCTTCCAACATTGTTAGATAACTGTGACATGACATAAAATGTGTTATTAGGCTTCTTTTTTTTTCCTGCTGGTGTTTTCATTTCATCTCTGTTTTATCTGGCTTTTATGTCTAGCTAATGGTGACATTAAAAATGTCTTTCCACCTCCGAACAAAGGATGATCAATGCTGTGTCTCCCTGCCCGCAGCACACTCAACACACTGACAGTGCACGTTAGTACAGACGCAGCATGAAGTGACTGATAGCTCAGAGCGTGTGGCGTTAATGGAAAGTGACAATCTCATTTTGTTTATGATGTTGGCTTTCACAGCACACAGCCAGGGTTTCAGCCGGGGAGACAGTTTGAATCCATTTTTAGGATTTTGACAATGTCATGCCCTTTCACTCTGACATACGGCGTCATGAAGAAAAGAACGAGTCTGTGCTCCAGAGTACGCGTAGTAATTTTGCTGTCAATAAGCCGTTGTCTTCATCTTGAAATGTGTAGGATTTGTGGGCAGTTGTATCTTCATGTGGGGAAACACAAAATAAAAAGAAAGCTGCTTCTTAAAAGTAATGTGCACAGAGGTTTATTCAAAATGATGTAAAAAAAAAAAAAGAAATAATGACAAAAACTGCAAAACTTTATGGGGTGCAAGTCAGGACCCGATTGTGGCTCATGAGCAGAAAGAGTACTGCAAATTTGTACTCAAGTACTGTTACACTGCTTAAATTGAACTCAATTACAAGTAAAAGTACTGG
>NW_023626589.1:0-2861 GCF_014905685.2 Nematolebias whitei | reverse complement strand
CAAATGTTCTCTATAGGTGAAAGATCTGGACTGCAGGCTGGCCATTTTAGTACCCGGATCCTTCTCCTACGTAGCCATGATGTTGTGATTGCTGCAGAATGTGGTCTGGCATTATCATGTTGAAAAATGCAGGGTCTTCCCTGAAAGAGACGACGTCTAGATGGGAGCATATGTTGTTCTAGAACCTAAACATAGTTCTCTGCATTAATGGTGCCTTTCCAGACATGCAAGCTGCCCATGCCACAAGTGCTCATACAACCCCATACCATCAGTGATGCAGGCTTCTGAACGGAGCATTGATAACAACTTGGGCTATCCTTGTCCTCTCTGGTCCGGATGACATGGTGTCCCAGTGTTCCATAAAGAACTTCAAATCGTAACTCATCTGACCACAGAACAGTCTTCCATTTTGCCACACTCCATTTTAAATTACTCCTGGTCCAGTGCAAACGTCTGAGCTTGTGGAGCTTTCTCTTTGCACTGTAGAGTTTCAGCTGGCAAAGGTGGATGGCACAGTGGATTGTGTTCACTGACAATGCTTTCTGGAAGTATTCCTGAGCCCATTCTGATATTTCCTTGACAGTGGCATTCCTGTTTAAGGTGCAGTGACATTTAAGGGCCCGGAGATCATGAGCATCCAGTAGAGTTTTACAGCCTTGACCCTTACGCACAGCGATTGTTCCAGATTCTCTGAATCTTTTGATGATGTTATGCACGGTTGATGATGATAACTTAAAAGTCTTTGCTATTTTATGCTGGGTAACACCATTCTGGTATTGCTGCACTATCTTTCTACGCAACAATGGTGGAATTGGTGATCCTCTTATCATCTTGGCTTCTGAGAGACACTGACACTCTGAGAAGCTCTTTTTATACCCAATCATGTTGTCAATTGACCTAATTAGTGTTAATTGGTCTTCCAGCTGTTCGTTATATGCTCAATTTCCATTTTCCAGCCACTTATTGCCACCTGTCCCAACTTTTTTGGGATTTGTTGACACTGTGAAATTTTTAATCAACATATTTTTCCTTTAAAATGTTACATTTACTCAGATTAAACTTTTGATCTGTCATCTGTTATATTACGAATAAAATATTGACATTTGCCATCTCTAAATCATTGCATTCAGTTTTAATTCACAATTTGTTTAGTGTCCCAACTTTTTTGGAATCCGGTTTGTAGCATTTTATCAGATTGGTATGTCATTATTGAGAAAGAGGTTGTTGTTATTTTAAAGCCTGCAAAACAATAAAAATGTATTTTTTTGGATAACTGTTTCATGGAAAAAAAAATTACATCTGCTTTCATTTTTATTATTGCACCAACTAATAAAATGTGACAACTATTGTCACTACTGAAAAACATAACATTTTAATTACACTAACATATAAAAAAAATTAAGACAGACTATTGTCAGAAAATGAAGTGTATCAGGGTGAGAACACTTTGATTATGATTTCCAACAGTTATTTGTCTGCAACAGCACAGTTACCCTTTCAATTTGTAATCATTCAGATAAAAGCTGCAACTACTGACAAGGTCTGTGGTGGATTTTGAGTCGTGCTTTTTTTCCATTCTAATGCAAAAGAACAAAGATAAATCAGGAATATGTACACACATAAACTAAGTAAAAACCACTGGTCAGTGTTTCCCCTAAATAACTTGCCATAGCGGGGCTCTCATCTCGCCGCATGTTGGAAGAACCATTCCACAAACAGTGATACCAAAGCATTAAATTAAAAAACCATTCAGATCAAATGACACAGAATAAGATAAGATGGCTCACACATAAGGATCATTATATAATGAAGTATCACACACACACATACATGTTTCCCCTGACAAATACATAAACAGCATTCAGAATACACAACCTACAGATGTGGACAGTAACCGTGGTAACGGACCACAAACCTCCACACCTCACAGACTATTTAACAACAAACCTGAGAACTGAACACTTTAGTTCTGTGTGACCTCTTGTGGGTCTTTAATAGGTCATGGGACAAATCCTGTACTGGTTTTTGAGTTTGTGGCAACTCACTGGGAGCAAACAAACTCCACTTGAGTTGGGTGCAGGATGGTGTCAGGTAATTTTAGCTTCATGTATAAAAGTAGCCTAATACTACAGTAAAGTTGGAGTTTAACCTGGGCAATTCTGACATTGTTTCATCCATATTTTGATGTTAACACGTGATGTAAACATTATTCAGTTTACATGAATGACATTGTAGTAATTTATAAAAAACTACAAGGTTAGTCTCATTAAAACACAATTAGTTCATCTGCATGAGAGACCTGTTAATTAACCAAGTAACTAACGGATTAAATCACAATTCTCTCAGGAATTAACACAAATAACATTTCATGAGGTCTGACTGTTTGAAAAAACAAGTAATTTGATTGGTTGGTTCTCTCCACATATTGCACAACCACTGAACCAGTATTTTAGAACCAACATCTATAGTTCAAATTATGATCTAAGGTTTAATTAGTTTGTTTTTAAAGTATTCTTAAGAAACTAGGAGCAAATCATAGATTGGAAACTTGTTGAAAACTGTCACAGAAAATCTTTTACAAAATCAAAAATAAAATATTTTGGTGATAAGTAGGGATGGTGCCGATCTGATCCAGTATCGGTATCGGCCTCCGATACCAGCATAATTTACGTATAGAATTTTTCCGATCCACGTGCCGATATTTACGATCCATGATGCATTTGGCTTCAAACTATGGAATGGATTTCATGAACGGCGGCGTGTCTCATGAACCCAGAGTAATAAGACCCGCTTCACATTCAGGAAATCCAGTTTATAGTTTGCAGCCAGCTACAACGTGAGGACTGAGTTAGCAACATTGT
>NW_023626588.1:0-2861 GCF_014905685.2 Nematolebias whitei | reverse complement strand
TTCTTCCATTCCGGTCTCATTTCTGTTACCAAAATAAGCTTGGAAGATTCTTTTGTAATAAACCTTTGGATGTTCAGTTTTACCCTGAGTGACCTTGTCTGCAGCTGGGAAACCAGCAGGTCCCGTGCAGGGGTCGTACTCTCTGATCAAAGCTTCACACAGAAGGTTGTAATCCCTCTTCGTTGCATCAGGTAGACGCTCGATGAAGGTGAACACCTCTCTGTCCGAAGTGAGCCGTATCAGACTGATCTTATCCTCTGTCGTAGCATTAGGATAAGATCTCAATCTGAACTCCAGATCTTTGAGATACGCTTTTGTTCCAGCTGACCCCATGGGTCCGGGAACAAAACGTTGTACATATTTTGAGATTTTCTGCAAATCATCCATTGAAGGAGACTGTATCAACGGTCTAACTTGTGTGACTGGTGGTGCAGACTGGTCAAGGCCTGCCCCTACCGCCCATGGTGGGGGTGGGGGTGGCTGATGAGGGTTGGTAGGAGGAGGTGCATATTGGTGCAGGTCTGTCCCCACCCTCCGAGATGGGGGTGGAGAGTACTGCATGGTGTCAGGAGGAAGAGGTGCAAGTGGGTGCAGGTCTGTCCCTACCACCCGTGGTGGGGATGGAGATGACTGCCTGGTGTATACCGATTCAGTTAGTTGATATCGGTGCAGGTCCATCCCCGCCGCCCGAGATGGGGTTGGGGGTGGCCGCATGGCGTTAAGGTGAGGAGGTGCAACAGCACCTGTCTGGGGTGGCTGTAGCTGACCCTGTTCGTTTCCGAGTCTCAAACCAGCTAGCTCCATGTCAGAAATCAGGTTTGTAGCTGTAGCAAGCCTCTCCTCACAAGCTGTTAGGCGCGCCTGTATTGACTGATTTTCACTTTGTAATTTCAGCCAATTTCTGAGTATTATCTCCTTGTCTGCTTTGCAATCGTCCCGTTCCTTTAATGCCACCTGCAACTGTGCTTGTAACATATTGTTATCTGCACACGCGGCTTCGTACACCTGCTCCTTAGCCCTAATCCTCTCCTCATATGATTGAGCCTGTTCTGACAGCTCAGTCTTTGAGAGGTCCCTATCAGTCTGAATTTGTTGTTTCAGCAACTCAGATGCATTCAACAATTCGTCACACCTCTCCTTTTTAGACTCATATCCGTTGAACAGCAAGGTATTTCGTTCAACCATACGGTCCAGTTCCGCCTTCAGAAGCAGAGCCATTTTTGCCAACCGTCCACGGCTGGATTTCGTGTCCTCCTTCACTTTAGCTGCTTTTGACAACGTCTGCAGCTCCTCATATCTTTGATCATCATCAAGGTCTAGCAGTTGCTCTAATTGTTTACCAACAATTGAATTTGTTGAAATGTGTAACGCTGTCTGGACAGCATCTCCAGATTGTAAGGGGTCAGTGTTTTCATCTTCGTCCGCCATTATCTGCTATTTAGAAATTAAATAGGAGATGTAAATGTTTAGGTGGTAAAAGAAAATCAGAAAAATCTCTTTTTCCTGATAAGTTTACTCTTATTTAGTGATTTATCAATTAAACGTGCGTTACCTTCTAGCAAATGAGTAAACTTTTTCCAACTTTGTGAATATCTGTAACTGTATCTTATTTAAAAGTTTCTAAATTTTTATTCTGTACCTGTTTCTCAAGGATTTATCAGTGACGAAAAATTTTGTTGGGTAAATGCTCTCTGCATAAATACCTTCATAACTTTTAAAATGCAAGATAACAGAGTCTATTCAACTTTGAGGAACGGTTAATAACTCAAAAATGCCTTTAAAAGAATAAAAACGTTTAATTTCACTATTTAACCCTAAAAACGAAGTGAAACCTGTGATCCCACGTCTTCTCCACAAGATGTCAGTACAACCTTAACAATTTTAACTCCGACACTGTTTGTATTGTCCACTAGGGGAGCTATAACTTCCTGTGGCGTTCGGTTGACATCCTGTTGTTAGCCGCTTAGCTTAAAGTTAGCTTCGGCTAAACCCGGTTAAAATCAACGTTTCTGAACGAATTTTTTACACAAACGTGGCGTAGTTTTAGCGATTAGACCTCGAAGACTTAAACACCGTGTCAGAACACAGCTTTGCAGCGCTTTTCAGCTTTAAAAAGCTGATTTTATTTCCCTATGAAAACGAATTTTCACTTCCGGGTCACGTGACTGAAATCACCAATGAAAAGCAGCGCGGGGTTGAGAGGAAGTCACGTAGGCACGCATTCAACCTTCTCAGCAAACCGAGCGCTCCACACCAGCAATCCAAACAATCACGAAGCGTTAGCAGCCATGTTAGAGTAGCCTGAACTATTTCGTCAACCGATCGTCTTTTAAACCATCAAAATGCACTTTTTCTGTTAAAAATGTAACGAATCAACTCTGAGCTGTACGGAGTCTCCTACTCCGGTCTCAAAAACGTCTTTCTAGCTATTTAAACAACTCGTTCGAATTTTCCAGAACCGAGCCGCTCCAGAACCGAACCTCCCGTCCGTTTGGACCTCAGTTTAAACAGAATGCAGCGTTTTTCACAGCTCATCAGCTTTTAGTTAACATAACAGGCGTGCAATTTCAGCTTACACAAGACTCAATGACACAATCCCAGCTTTAAAACAATGCCAGCGTACCACAAGCGCGCAGCTCCATCGCGCTGCGTAAATACGCACAGCCAAGCTGTAAGCGCGCAGCCCCAGCTCGCTGCGTAAACATGCAGTGTTTCAGCACAGCTGATAAACTGTTATTTTACAACACATGCCAACATGAAATCAATGTTTACACGGTTACAGTCCATTTATGAGCACGTAAACGGGCCACCAATATGTAGATGAACAGATGCTCAGATATATTCATCATTTAACACGGATT
>NW_023626587.1:0-2862 GCF_014905685.2 Nematolebias whitei | reverse complement strand
ACCTGGACCTATATCTGGACCTGGACCTATATCTGGACCTGGACCTATACCTGGACCTGGATCTATACCTGGACCTACCATTCTATGTTCGTCTGTCTCTCCTTCCTGTCCTCTCAACCAGCCGGTCAAAGCAGATGTCTCTTGTCCTGAGCTGGTTCTGCTGGAGGTTTCTTCCTGTTAAAGGGAGTTTTTCTTTCCACTGTTGCCACTGTGCTTGCTCAGGATGGGAGACTGCAACGAAGCCAAGATTCAACTTGTCTGCTGGATTCTTAGATAGAGAACTTTACTAATTGGCTTTTATGTGAATGTTCCTGTAAAGTGCCCTGAGACAACTTGGTTGTGATTTGGCGCTATATAAATAAACTGAATTGAATTGAATTACCTGGTGATGTTTTAACCTGGTGAATAGTTACCTGATGATGTATTTATGTGGTGAATAGTTATATGCTGGTGTGTTTACCTGGTGATGTTTTAACCTGGTGAAATATTTAATTGTTGACATGTTTACCTGGTAATGTGATTATCTGGTGAATAGTTACTTGATGATGTGTTTATCTGATGACATGTTTACCTGGTGAATAGTTATGTGGTGATGTGATTATCTAGGGACATGTTTACCTGGCGACATTGATTGTTCAGGCAAACTATCTGGCTGCCACTCCTCTCTGCTGATCAGTGAGGAGGACCAGGTGGAAGTGATCTACCAGGCAATCAAAGCATGCAGGTATTTCTGATGTGACAGATCTGTCACTCTTGTTTGGACTGAGACTCCAGCATGAGGGCTAAGCAGTGCTTGTAGCACATCTGAAATCAAAACTGTGCGAACAGAAAGTCTACTACAATCTGTGAAGGACAGCCGGTAAGCACCATATTGCTGCTGATTGATTGTTAAATTTACCAGAGTAGTGCACGGACTCTAACTAGAGACTCTGATTGTGGTATTGAGCAGTTTTTACGTTTCATGTGGTAGAGTATTGTAATCAAATGAGTTGGGTATAAAGAAAAAAAAATTACAAATGGAGTTTATTGTTTATGATTTAGTGGGGATATATTTTGTAAAAACACTAGGGGATTTGTCTAGGAAATATATTTAACTAAAATAATTATTTAAAATTGAGTTGTTGAAATGATCCCCATTTATGTTTGTTTGTTTATTTATTGATGTGATTTAGAAATATTTTCTAAAATACTTTGATTATGAAAATACATTGCTCAAAAAGATAAAGGGAACACCAAAATTGGCAGATTCTTCATTGGCGCCCTGTGCTCTTCACTAGTGATGGTGAGATGAAGCTTCATGAAGCACTGAGGCTTTCCATCAAATAGCTCGACTCATGATCTGACGCACCATGGTGCTTCATTTGCTGTACTGCGCCATCAAGTGGACTATAAATGTAAAACCGGTAGATGGATTATAATAATGTAACTGGTTTGTGGAGCTTTAAGTTGAATAAAAGAAAAAAGAAATCATGTTTGTGAGGACCTCGAATAAAGTCTAAATTTGATCGGCAAATTATCTTAGTCTGTCTTCATAATGATGGTGATGATGGATTTTTCTATCTCAACCTTATATTTTGAATCTTGCGTGTACAAATGAGCCAGTTCCTGAATCGGTCACGTGGTACGGCCCGCTAGCGAGGCCTCGAACGTCAATACATGCGTCATCCATACACGCCTCGATACACGCTCCACATAAATCCTCCTGGATTACTCAACACACACTTCGAAGCCTCAACACAGAAGGACACATCACTACTCTTCATGGATGAAAGCAGGTTCACACTGAGCACATGTGACAGACGTGACAGAGTCTGGAGACACCGTGGAGAACCTGCAACATCCTCCAGCATGACCAGTTTGGTGGTGGGTCAGTCATGGTGCGGGGAGACATTTCTTTGGATGGATGCACAGCCCTCCATGTGCTACCAGAAGTGCCCTGACTGCCATAAGGTACCAGGATGAGATCCTCAGACCCATTGTGAGACCATATGCTGGTGCAGTTGGCCCTGGGTTCCTTCTTATGCATGACAATGTTAGGCCTCATGTGGCTGAAGTGTCAGCAGGTCCTGCATGATGAGGGCATTGATGTTATGGACTGGTCTGCCCGTCCTCCAGACCTGAATCCAGCTGAGCACATCTGGGACATCATGTTTTGGTCAATCCACCAAGGCCACATGGCACCACAGACTGTCCAGGAGCTAACTGAAGCTCTGATCCAGGTCTGGGAAGAGATCCCTCAGGAGAACATGTCATGTTATTTTCCACTTTCATATTGAGTGTGAATCCAATGGTCTCCATGGTGTCATAATTTAGATTCACATTGATAACTTTTTTATTTTATTCTCAATCATTTCCACTGTACTAATAATAAAGTTCGTCAATGAGAATATTTAATTAATTGGAGTCTAAGATGTTATTTTAGTGTTCCCTTTAATTTTGTGAGCAGTGTATATTGAACAAATTTTGGTAAAATATGCTAATATATTTGGTTAAAAAATGCTGGAAATTATGTCACTATGTTTATTTAGTTAATTTAAGCAAGTAAGAGCTGTAATTGTTTTTCTTTTGAGGTATTTCAGGTAACTCCCTACAACTACCCACAAAACTTCAATAAATGTGGATCAACTTTATTTAAGGTTACTCGGTGAGTGAAATCCAATTGAAAACTTCAATGTAGAGGCTCTCTCTTCCAAGTGGGGAACTGCACAAACAAAACCCCCAAAACCTTGACCATGATTCCTGTTCATGTGTTTACCTGTTCATGTGTTTACCTGTTCATGTGCTTACCTGTTCATGTGCTTACCTGTTCATGTGCTTACCTGTTCATGTGTTTACCTGGTGACTTCATTACTTGGTGATGTG
>NW_023626586.1:0-2862 GCF_014905685.2 Nematolebias whitei | reverse complement strand
ACCTGGACCTATATCTGGACCTGGACCTATATCTGGACCTGGACCTATACCTGGACCTGGATCTATACCTGGACCTACCATTCTATGTTCGTCTGTCTCTCCTTCCTGTCCTCTCAACCAGCCGGTCAAAGCAGATGTCTCTTGTCCTGAGCTGGTTCTGCTGGAGGTTTCTTCCTGTTAAAGGGAGTTTTTCTTTCCACTGTTGCCACTGTGCTTGCTCAGGATGGGAGACTGCAACGAAGCCAAGATTCAACTTGTCTGCTGGATTCTTAGATAGAGAACTTTACTAATTGGCTTTTATGTGAATGTTCCTGTAAAGTGCCCTGAGACAACTTGGTTGTGATTTGGCGCTATATAAATAAACTGAATTGAATTGAATTACCTGGTGATGTTTTAACCTGGTGAATAGTTACCTGATGATGTATTTATGTGGTGAATAGTTATATGCTGGTGTGTTTACCTGGTGATGTTTTAACCTGGTGAAATATTTAATTGTTGACATGTTTACCTGGTAATGTGATTATCTGGTGAATAGTTACTTGATGATGTGTTTATCTGATGACATGTTTACCTGGTGAATAGTTATGTGGTGATGTGATTATCTAGGGACATGTTTACCTGGCGACATTGATTGTTCAGGCAAACTATCTGGCTGCCACTCCTCTCTGCTGATCAGTGAGGAGGACCAGGTGGAAGTGATCTACCAGGCAATCAAAGCATGCAGGTATTTCTGATGTGACAGATCTGTCACTCTTGTTTGGACCGAGACTCCAGCATGAGAGCTAAGCAGTGCTTGTAGCACATCTGAAATCAAAACTGTGCGAACAGAAAGTCTACTACAATCTGTGAAGGACAGCCGGTAAGCACCATATTGCTGCTGATTGATTGTTAAATTTACCAGAGTAGTGCACGGACTCTAACTAGAGACTCTGATTGTGGTATTGAGCAGTTTTTACGTTTCATGTGGTAGAGTATTGTAATCAAATGAGTTGGGTATAAAGAAAAAAAAATTACAAATGGAGTTTATTGTTTATGATTTAGTGGGGATATATTTTGTAAAAACACTAGGGGATTTGTCTAGGAAATATATTTAACTAAAATAATTATTTAAAATTGAGTTGTTGAAATGATCCCCATTTATGTTTGTTTGTTTATTTATTGATGTGATTTAGAAATATTTTCTAAAATACTTTGATTATGAAAATACATTGCTCAAAAAGATAAAGGGAACACCAAAATTGGCAGATTCTTCATTGGCGCCCTGTGCTCTTCACTAGTGATGGTGAGATGAAGCTTCATGAAGCACTGAGGCTTTCCATCAAATAGCTCGACTCATGATCTGACGCACCATGGTGCTTCATTTGCTGTACTGCGCCATCAAGTGGACTATAAATGTAAAACCGGTAGATGGATTATAATAATGTAACTGGTTTGTGGAGCTTTAAGTTGAATAAAAGAAAAAAGAAATCATGTTTGTGAGGACCTCGAATAAAGTCTAAATTTGATCGGCAAATTATCTTAGTCTGTCTTCATAATGATGGTGATGATGGATTTTTCTATCTCAACCTTATATTTTGAATCTTGCGTGTACAAATGAGCCAGTTCCTGAATCGGTCACGTGGTACGGCCCGCTAGCGAGGCCTCGAACGTCAATACATGCGTCATCCATACACGCCTCGATACACGCTCCACATAAATCCTCCTGGATTACTCAACACACACTTCGAAGCCTCAACACAGAAGGACACATCACTACTCTTCATGGATGAAAGCAGGTTCACACTGAGCACATGTGACAGACGTGACAGAGTCTGGAGACACCGTGGAGAACCTGCAACATCCTCCAGCATGACCAGTTTGGTGGTGGGTCAGTCATGGTGCGGGGAGACATTTCTTTGGATGGATGCACAGCCCTCCATGTGCTACCAGAAGTGCCCTGACTGCCATAAGGTACCAGGATGAGATCCTCAGACCCATTGTGAGACCATATGCTGGTGCAGTTGGCCCTGGGTTCCTTCTTATGCATGACAATGCTAGGCCTCATGTGGCTGAAGTGTCAGCAGGTCCTGCATGATGAGGGCATTGATGTTATGGACTGGTCTGCCCGTCCTCCAGACCTGAATCCAACTGAGCACATCTGGGACATCATGTTTTGGTCAATCCACCAAGGCCACATGGCACCACAGACTGTCCAGGAGCTAACTGAAGCTCTGATCCAGGTCTGGGAAGAGATCCCTCAGGAGAACATGTCATGTTATTTTCCACTTTCATATTGAGTGTGAATCCAATGGTCTCCATGGTGTCATAATTTAGATTCACATTGATAACTTTTTTATTTTATTCTCAATCATTTCCACTGTACTAATAATAAAGTTCGTCAATGAGAATATTTAATTAATTGGAGTCTAAGATGTTATTTTAGTGTTCCCTTTAATTTTGTGAGCAGTGTATATTGAACAAATTTTGGTAAAATATGCTAATATATTTGGTTAAAAAATGCTGGAAATTATGTCACTATGTTTATTTAGTTAATTTAAGCAAGTAAGAGCTGTAATTGTTTTTCTTTTGAGGTATTTCAGGTAACTCCCTACAACTACCCACAAAACTTCAATAAATGTGGATCAACTTTATTTAAGGTTACTCGGTGAGTGAAATCCAGTTGAAAACTTCAATGTAGAGGCTCTCTCTTCCAAGTGGGGAACTGCACAAACAAAACCCCCAAAACCTTGACCATGATTCCTGTTCATGTGTTTACCTGTTCATGTGTTTACCTGTTCATGTGCTTACCTGTTCATGTGCTTACCTGTTCATGTGCTTACCTGTTCATGTGTTTACCTGGTGACTTCATTACTTGGTGATGTG
>NW_023626585.1:0-2862 GCF_014905685.2 Nematolebias whitei | reverse complement strand
TCCCAGACCATGTCCCACCTGACTCTGACAAGACCTGTCCAACACCCAGACCCACCTGACTCTTACAGGTCATGTCCCAGCCCATGACATACCTGACTCTGACAGGTCCTGTCCAACACCCTGACATACCTGACACTGGCAAGTCCTGTCCAACACCCTGACCCATCTGTCACTGGCAGGTCACGTCCAACAACCTGTCACACCTGACTCTGACAGGTCCTGCCTTTCGTTCTGACCCACCTGACACTTATAGGTCCTGTCCAACACCTTGCCCCAATTGATTCTGAGAGGTCCTGTCCTACAGCATGACCCACCTGAATCCTACCTGGCCTGTCCAACACCCTGACCCAACTGACACTGACAGGTCCTGTCAAAGAGCTTGACACACGTGATTCTTACAAGTCCTGGGCTGTATCCTGACCCACCTTACTCTGACAGGCCCTGTCCAACACACTGACCCACCTGACTCTTACAGGTCTTAACCCAGACCATGAGCCACTTGACTCTTACAGGTCCTGTCCAACACCCTGGCCCAACTTACTATGACAGGTCCTGTCCAACATCCTGACTGACCTGACTTTGACAGGTCCTGTCCAACACTCTGACACACCTGACTCATATGTCCTGTAGCTGAAAATGACCTACCTGTCTCGAACAGGTCTTGACCAAAACCCTGCTCCACTTGATTCAGAAAGGTCCTATCCAACACCATGACCCACAGGAGTGCTAAAGGGCCTATCAAACACCCTGACCCACCAGACTGTGACAGGTCTTGTCCAACACGCTGACCAACCTGAGTCTTCCAGGTCAAGTCCTACACCCTGACCGGCCTGAGTCTGACAGGTCCTGTCAAACACCATGACCCTCCTGAGTCTTACAGGTCCTGTCCATGAACTTGACCCATCTGACTCTTACAGGTCCTGTCCAACACCCTGACCCACCAGACTCTTAAAGGTCTAGTCCAATACAGTAACCCACCTGACTCTTACAGGTCATATCCCAGACCATGACCCACCAGAATTTTACAGTCATTTCCAACACACACTGACCAAACTGACACTCACAGGTCTTGCCCCAGACTGTGACACAACTGACTCTTGCAGGTCCTGTCCAACACCCGGACCTATGTGACACTGAGAGGTCCTGAACAAACACCCTGCCCCAACTGACTCTGAGAGATCCAGTCCAACACCATGACCCACCTGATTCTGACAGGTCCTGTCCTAAACACTGACCAACCTGAGTGTTAAAGGGCCTATAAAACACCCTGACATGCCTGACTTTGACAGGTCCTGTCCAACACCCTGACACACCTGACTCTCTCAGTTCCTGTCCCGCACCCTGAACCACCTGACTCTGTCAGTTTCTGTCCAACACACTGACCCACCTGGCTCTGACAGGCCCTGTCAAACACCCTGACCCCATTGACTCTTACAAGTCCTGTACCAGACCATGACCCAGTTGACTGTGACAGGTCCTGTCAAACACCTTGGCCCACCTGGCTTACAGGACATGTGCAACAGCCTGACCCACCTGAATATTAAAGGGCCAATCCAACACACTGACCTTCCTGACTCTTACAGGTCCTGTCCAACAACCTGACCCACCTAAATCTTACAGGTCCCATCCCAGACCATAACACACCTGAGGATGACATGTCCTGTCTGACACCCTGACCCACCTGTCTCTTATATGTCCTGTCCAACACCCTGTCCCAACTAACTCTGACAGGTTCTGTCCAACAACCTGACCCACCTTACTCTTACAGGGCCTGTCCCAGATCCTGACCCACCTAACTCTTACAGATCCTGTCCAACACCCTATACCACCTGACTCTTACAGGTCATGTCCAACACCCTGACCCACCTGACTCTAACAAATCATATCCCAGACATTGACCAACCTGACACTGACAGGTCCTGTACAACACCCTAATACACCTGACTCTGACAGGTCCTGTCCCAGAAAATGACCCACCTGAATCTGATAGGTCATGTCCAACTCCCAGACACACCTGAATCTGACAGGTCCTGTCCAACACCCTTACCCACCTGACTCTTAAAGGTCGTGTCCAACACCCTGACCCAACAGACTTTTACAAACCCTATCCCAGACCATGACCCACCTTACTTGAACAGGTCCTGTCCAACACCTGACACAGCTGGCTTTTACAGGTCCTGCTCCAGATCATGACCCCCCTGATTCTTACAGGTCCTGTGCAACACCTTGACCCAGGTGACTCTTACAGGTCCTGTCCAAAAACCTAAACCACTGACTCTGACATGTCCTGTCCTATACCCTGACTCACATGACTCTAACAGGACCAGTCCAATACCCTTACCCACCTGACACGACCTGTCCAACACCCTGTCCCTACTGACTCTTGTAGGTACTGCCCAACACCCTCATCCACCTGACTCTGACAGGTCCTGTCACACACCCTGACCCACATGATTCTTACAGGTCCAGTCCTAGAACCTGACCCACCTGACTGACATGTCCTGTTCAACACCATGACACACTTCAATCTGACAGGTCCTGTCCAACATGCTGACCATCTCAGTCTGACAGGAACTGCCCAACACCCTGTCCCACCTGATTCTGACAGATCCTGTCCCAGACCATGATCCACCTGACTTACAGGTCCTTTACAACACCATAACCCACCTGTCCCAGACAGGACCTGTCCAACACCCAGACCCACCTGACTCTTACAGGTCATGTCCCAGCCCATGACCTACCTGACTCTGACAGTTTCTGTCTGACACCCTGACCCACCTGACTCTGACAGGTCCTATCCAACACCCTGATCTACCTGACTCTGACAGTTTCTGTCTGACACCCTGACCCATCTGACTCTGA
>NW_023626584.1:0-2862 GCF_014905685.2 Nematolebias whitei | reverse complement strand
ACACAGTGTGATGCACACAGACTCAGCACAGATCACACAGTGCAGAAAGCCAGGGAATAGAAGTGTGTTTTTAAGCGAGATTTAAAAACTGTGAGGGAGGGGGCCTGTCTAACCAGCAGAGGTAACTCATTCCAAAGTCTTGGGCCTGCTACAGAGAAGGCCTGTCACCTCTGCGCTTGAGACGGGTTCTTGGGACTGTTAGGAGCAACTGGTCTGCTGATCTGAGAGAACGTGGTGGGACATACGGCTGGAGCAGATCAGTAAGATAGGAGGGGGCAGAGCTGTTTTGTGATTTATAGACATACATGAGTATTTTGAATTTGATTCGAAAGTGAACCGGAAGCCAGTGTAGGGAGGCCAAAACAGGTGTAATGTGCTCCCTTTTGCTTGTGCTGGTCAAAAACCGGGCTGCTGCATTTTGGACCAGTTGGAGTCTAGCTATGGAGGTCTGACTGATACCAAAAAGGAGTGAGTTGCAATAGTCGAGCCTGGATGTAATGAATGCATGAATTACTGTCTCCAGGTTATTTTTGGACAATATGGGCTTCAGCTTAGACAGTCGCCTCAGCTGGAAAAAGCAGGATTTAACAATCATATTTACATGATTGTTGAGTTTCAAAGAAGGGTCAAGTATCACTCCTAGATTAGTGACTCTTTGTTTCACTAACGGTGACAGAACGGATAGGTCGATGCAGTGGTTGGTGATTGTGTCATTGGGAGGAAACAGCATAACTTCAGATTTCTTCTCGTTGAAACTCAAGAAATTTAAAGCCATCCAATCTCTGATGTCAGCCAGGCAGTCCAGTAACAGTTGAATAGAGCGAGTACCGTTGAGTCTGAGGGGGAAGTAGATTTGGCAGTCGTCTGCGTAGAAATGAAAAGGTATGTTATGTTTCCTGAAAATAGCACCTAGTGGCAGCAGGTATAAAGAAAATAAAAGAGGACCAAGGATGGACCCTTGCGGTACCCCCCATTTAAGCGCTGCCGAGGCTGAACTAAACTCTTTGATGGAGACACAAAAGGACCTGTCAGCGAGGTAAAATCTAAACCATTTGAGGGCTGACCCAGTGATGCCCACCCACTGCTCTAACCTTCCAATGAGGATCTCGTGGTCAATTGTATCAAAGGCAGATGTGAGGTCCAGTAAGAGAAGGAGCACAGAATCACTAGCGTCTGTGAATAGGAGAATGTCGTTAAAAACCTTGAGTAGAGCAGTTTCAGTGCTGTGGAGAGGTTTAAAGCCAGACTGGAATAGCTTTAAGATGGCATTATCCTCTAGAAAGCATTTCAGCTGGGACTCCACTATTTTTTCCAGCAGTTTAGTGACAAATGGGAGTCTGGAGACAGGCCGGAAGTTGGACATGACTGAGGGGTCAAGGCTAGGTTTTTTCAGGAGAGGTTGGACAGCAGCATGTTTAAAAGTTATTGGCACCACACCTGAGGTTAAGCTGCTGTTCACAATGCCAAGAACAGGAGGGCCCAGAACAGGAAGAAGCCCCTTAAGGAGTCGAGGGGGGACAACGTCAAAAGGGGAGCCAGATGGCTTCATGCCGCACATGACCTGCTCCAGGGAAGACAGAGAGATGGGCTCGAAGTGGTCTAGAACAGCAACACAATGAGATGGGATGGACGGATCATGAGCAGGTGGAGAAATGAGTGCCCGGGTGTTTGCCACTTTTTCAGAAAAGAAATGGAGGAAGTTTTCACACAGCTCAGTTGAGGCTTCTAGAGGTGAAGGTTCACTGAGGTGTAGAACTTTGTTCAGGGTGGAAAAAAGGGCTCGGGGGTTGTGGGAGTTTGAGGCAATTATTGCAGAAAAGAACTTCGATTTGGCGGCTTTAACTGCCTTCTGATAATGACGCCAACTCTCCTTTAGGATTTGAAAAGAAACCTGCAGCCTGTCTTTCCTCCACCTGCGTTCTGCTCTCCTACACTGCTGTCTAACGGCTTGAGTGACGTCATTAAGCCATGGTTCTGATAAAAGTTTTGTTTTCCTGGTTTTAACGGGAGCAACACGGTCCAGAATATTTAAGCAAACAGAGTTAAGCTGAGAGGTTAGCTCCTCGGTGGAGAGAGACACTGAGAGCTGATCGATCCTCTCAGAGCTAAAAGCTTCAGTAAAGCGTGCAGCAGTGAAACGGTTGATGGCGCGTGAAGTACGTGCAGAATCACATGACTTAGCAATAGGACAAGGCAGGATGATATCAAACAAGACAGCATGTGGTCTGAGAGAACGTTGTCACCGATTACCAAATTACAAACAGAGACATCACGTGTTAAAATGAGATCCAGAGTGTGACCGTGTTGTTGGGTGGGAGCATTTACATGTTGAGTTAAATTAAATGAGTCCAACAAATCAAGGAAGTCCTTCACTAACGGCTTCTCCTGACAACAGACGTGAATATTAAAGTCACCAACAATAATAAAGTGATCATATCTTGGTGTGATGTAAGCCAGAAAATCAGAGAATTCACTTATGAAGTCCTTGGAACGAGGGGGGCGATAAACAATCGCACACAGAACGGGCGGGGAATGTCCGAGTTCAAAAGCACTCAGCTCAAAACTGGAGCAGGGCATGAGGGTGGACAACTGTTTACAGGAAAAGTTTGATTTAAATACAGTTAATATTCCACCACCCCGCCGACCTGATGGCCGCGGGGCATTAAAACACAGACAGTCAGGAGGTAAAAGTTCCACCAAGGCGCTTGAATCACCCAAAGGCAACCAGGATTCAGTGAGAAAAAGAAAATCTAGTCCCTCGTCTTTAAAAAAGTCATTTAGGATAAAAGTCTTGTTGGCAACAGACCTTGTGTTGAAGGGGTCCTGATCTGGTCCGACACAGAACCAGCCATGGTGGGGGGG
>NW_023626583.1:0-2863 GCF_014905685.2 Nematolebias whitei | reverse complement strand
GAGTGTGCAGCATGACAGAGGAGCTGACAGAGAGCAGAGCTATGACAGAACCCCCCCCCTCAAGGTCCGGCTCCTGAAGGACCACCAGGCTGGAGAGGGTTCAGTCGATGAAAGTCTCTAATGAGGGTTTTGTCCAGAATATTGCGTGAGGGCACCCAGGAACGTTCCTCCAGGCCGTACCTCTGCCAGTCTACCAGATACTGGAGTCCTCTCCCCCACCTTCTGGATCGAAGAAGGCGTCGGACCGTGTAGGCTGGGCTCCCCTGAATGAGTCGGGCGGGTGGTGGGAGGTCGGTGGTGGGTCGAAAACGTGGCAGGACAAATGGCTTGAGTCTTGAGACATGAAACGTTGGATGAATGCGCATGGACCTGGGTAACTGTAAGCGAACAGAGACAGGATTGATTATTTTGGTAATCAGAAAAGGACCAATGAAACGTGGTGCTAGTTTCTTAGATTCCACACGGAGAGGAAGGTCCTTGGTGGAGAGCCACGCTTTCTGGCCCACCTTGTACAATGGTTGAGGCGTTCTCCTGCGGTTAGCCCCCCGAACGTACCTTTTGGTGGCCAAAATTAGGGCTCTCCTGGCTTTTCTCCAGACTCGCTGGCAACGTAAAATTGCGAGTCGTGCAGAGGGAACCCGAGCTTCTCTCCCCTGGACTGAAAAAACAGGGGGTTGGAATCCATAGACAACATGAAAGGGTGAAATACCTGATGTAGAGAATGGAAGAGAGTTGATTGCTTGTTCAATCCAAGGGAGGTTGGACGTCCATTTCCTCGGGTCCCCCTCGCAGAGGAGCCGAAGCTTGGTCTCCACCTCCTGGTTGGTACGCTCAGATTGTCCATCCGTTTGGGGATGAAAACCTGACGAGAGGCTGACCGAGATCCCTAGCAGGTTGCAAAACTCCCTCCAGAACTTGGAAATGAATTGGGGACCTCGGTCAGACACAATGTTCTGGGGGAGCCCATGGAGCCTGAAAACCTCCTTGGCCATGATAACGCTGAGCTCCTTGGAAGAAGGTAACTTGGGGAGAGGAACCAGGTGGACCATTTTAGAAAAACGGTCCACAATGGTCAATAACACTGAATTACCTTCAGAAGGGGGTAATCCAGTCACAAAGTCCATAGCAATATGTGACCATGGGTGTGAAGGAATTGGCAGGGGTCGTAGCAGCCCGGCAGGTGGGCGATTGGAAGACTTGGCACGATTGCATTCGGGACATGACTTGACAAAGTGCTTGGTGTCCTCCGTAAGCGTAGCCCACCAGAATCGGGCGCGAATGAGTTGGAGGGTCTTGGTGATTCCTGGGTGACAGAACAACTTTGATGAATGGCATAATTCAAGAACCTCTTTTACCTTTTGATTGGGGACAAACAGGCGCCCCCTAGGACAGGTGGGTGGACGTGGCTCGGAGAGTTGGACTTGTTGGAGATCGAGTTCTAGTTGAGTCAAAGAAAGACGTACGGTCTCAGGCAGGATGAACTCGACCTCTTCTGAGGGCCCTTCCTTGACCTCAAAGACCCGGGACAGGGCATCCGGCTTGGCATTCTTGGGCCCGGGTCTGTAAGAGAGGGTGAAACTGAACCGAGAGAAAAACATAGCCCACCTGGCCTGACGGGGATTGAGTCTTTTTGCTGTGCGAAGGTACTCCAGGTTTTTATGGTCGGTCCATACCAAAAAGGACTTCTTCGCACCTTCCAGCCAGTGCCTCCATTCCTCCAGGGCCATCTTGACTGCCAAAAGCTCACGGTCTCCCACGTCGTAGTTTCTCTCAGCGGGGGAGAGTGCCCTGGAGAAGTAAGCACAGGGGTGGATCTTACCATCTGTGCTGCGCTGACTGAGGATGGCGCCCACCCCGGTGCTGGATGCATCGACCTCCACAATGAATTGTTTCTCGGGGTCTGGAGAGTGCAAGATTGGAGCAGAGGAAAACAATGTTTTGAGCTTCTGGAATGATTGGTTGGCAACGGAGTCCCAGATGAACTTGGTCTTAGATGAGGTGAGAAAATGAAGAGGAGCTGCAACTGAACTGTAGTTCTTAATGAACCTCCTATAAAAATTTGCAAAACTGAGAAACCTTTGCAGCTGTTTACGATCCTTGGGCTTGGGCCAATCCACCACCGCTGATACCTTCCCGGGTTCCATGGATACTTGACCTGGAGAAATGTTGAACCCAAGGAATGAGGTGGACACTTGGTGGAAAGCACACTTCTCTGCCTTGACAAACAAGTTGTTCTGTAAAAGGCGGGTTAAGACAGCTCTGACATGGCGACGGTGAGAAATGCTATCTTGTGAAAAGATAAGTATGTCATCAAGGTAAACAAAAGCGTAAATGTTAATCATGTCACGAAGGACATCATTAACCAGGGCTTGGAAAACGGCAGGAGCGTTGGTGAGGCCGAATGGCATAACAAGATATTCATAATGGCCATCTGCGGTATTAAAAGCCGTCTTCCATTCATCTCCCCGCCGTATCCTGACCAAATGGTAAGCGTTGCGAAGATCCAGTTTGGTGAATATCTTAGCATTTTGGATTATATCAAAAGCAGAGTTCATGAGGGGCAGAGGATACTTGTTCTTTATGGTTATTTTGTTAAGTTCTCTATAGTCAATGCATGGACGAAGTGACCCATCTTTCTTCCCTACAAAGAAAAAACCTGCACCAGCGGGGGATGCTGAAGGTCTAATGATACCAGCTTGGAGGGACTCTGTTATATATTTCCTCATGGACTCTTGCTCGGGACCAGACAAAGAATATAATCTACCCCTAGGGGGGGTAGAACCTGGGATCAGGTCAATACCACAATCGTATGGACGATGTGGCGGAAGGGACGTAGCTTTTGATTTATTAAAGACCTCTTTCA
>NW_023626582.1:0-2863 GCF_014905685.2 Nematolebias whitei | reverse complement strand
CTCCATGTACAGGTTGGCAACAATAGGAGAAACTGGAGACCCCATAGCACACCCATGTTTCTGCCTATAATATTGCTCCCCATATGTGAAGTAGGTTGACTGCAGGCACAGTTTCAAGAGTTGACACAGTTGTTCTGTGGAAAGCGTGGTCCTGCTGCTCAGAGTGGTGTCTGATTTTAATCTTAAACTGACCACCTCTACTGCATCATCAACAGGAATGCACGTAAAGAGTGATGTGACATCAAAAGAGACCATTGTTTCATCAGTCTCCATGATGACATCCCTCACCTTATCCACAAAGTCCATGGTGTTCTGTATGTGGTGTTCTGAGCTGCCAACTAAAGGGATGAGTACAGACGCCAGATATTTGGAAACATTGTAAGTGACAGAGTTAATCATGCTAACAATAGGTCTTAAAGGTACACCTTGTTTGTGGATTTTAGGTAAACCATACAGACTAGGTGTGGCCTCCCCTGGGTACAGTCTGTGGTAGAGAATACGGTCAATAGCCTTGTCTTGCTCCAAATTTTTCAGGCAATCTATTAACTTCTTCTTGTAACCACTTCTTGGATCTCTTTTCAGAGGTTCATAAGTGGTTAAGTCACTAAGGAGTGTCATAACTTTCTCATGATAGTCTTTCTGGTTCAAAATCACTGTGCACCTTCCTTTGTCTGCTGGGAGAATGATGATGTTTTTGTCCTTGCTAAGAGTGGTGAGTGCATCCCTCTCCTCTCTACTGATGTTGGAAGGTGGTGGTTTGGCATTGCTGAGGCAGGATGAAACTTTGATTCTGAGCTGTTCTGCTTCACCCTCTTTCATTTTGTTGTTGCGGATGGCTGATTCTGTGGCTGTGATCATCTCCACCAGAGGAATTCTACTTGGTGCAACCGCAAAGTTCAGTCCCCTGGCAAGAATCTTTGTCTCCGGCTGGGTGAGCTGTCTGTCAGATAAAGGGGGTTCAACTGTCCCCCTCTTACAATGCTGTGATTGCTAGTATCACTCAGCCCTCTGTGAGTAGTAAACAGCCATCAGTGTGCTAATGACCCATTGTTAGGCTGATGGTCCTTCTTGAGCATGTGATCAGCTGGTTTTGGTTGTCAGCAGCAAACTGGTTGATCCACTCTGAGAAGGTGCTATTTAAGAGACTGAGCTGAAAACAGCACCTCAGACTGAGGAAGTCTCTTGGATGAGAGACGAAACGTTTCTAGAATTTTTTTTGCTTTGTTTTGCTTTTGTTTTTTTGAATGTCCAGAGGACCAGATTGAACTTTTTTGGATTTTTCTACCTGGATTATTGAGCATGCATCAGGAAATTCCTGAGAGTTTATGACACAAGATGTTCTGATCCACAGTGTCAGAATCTTTAGACAGGTCTAAGAAAAGTGCAGCACAATAATCCTTAGCATCCAGTGCTTCAACAACATCATTAAGAACCTTCAGTGAAGCAGTGGTCATGCTGTGTTGTTTCCTGAAACCAGATTGATGTGGAGGTAAGATGTTAAATGAGTCCAGGTAATTTTTGATTTGAGAGTTTATCAGTTTTTCTAGAACCTTGGCTAAAATGCAGTTTAGAGATTGGTCGATAGTTGTTCAGTGAGGTGGGGTCACCTCCCTTCAGCAAAGGAAGAACAAAGGCTGTTTTCCAAGTGTCTGGGATGGAGTTTTGTCTTATGGAGAGATTGAAGATGTGGGTCACAGGGACTGTGATGATATGAGCAGCCAGCCTTAAGAAATAAGGTGGAAGTTCATCTGGTCCTGCAGATTTTTTAGGGTCAAGATCTTTTAACAGTTTATTGACCTCACTGACTGAGAATGGAGAAAAAGAGAAGGTGTGATTAACTGAGGATTGATTGTAGGAGGGATTTGATTTGTTGAAATTTGGTTATTAAGTGAAGTGGCTGATTTTCTGTTAGTAACTGTGTCAAATAAAGAACTAGAAGCAACAAAATGTTTGTTGAAACAGTTCAGGATCTCACTGATGCATGCTCTTATTGAGCATGCATCAGGATAGTTCAGGATCTCGTGCTCATTTGACACAGGAACAGAGTTAATGAGAAGTTGTGATGGGAGGTCAGATGATTGGGGGCTGCCTGAGAGAGATTTGATGGTTTTCCAGAATCTGTTGGGGTCATTTAGATTTTTGGAGGTCTGAGATAAGAAATAGTTGTGTTTTGCTGATTTAACAGCAGTTGTGCATTTATTCCTCATCTGTCGAAAACTCAACCAATGTCTGAGTCAGATTTTCTCGCTGTGGCCCAAAGATGATCTCTCCTGTGCAGGAGGTCAGCTAGCTCTGGAGTAAACCAGGGGCTGTCTCGTCCCTTTATTCTGAACTGACGAAAAGGAGCATGTTTGTTCACAAAATAAATGAAACTATTATGGAAATAGTTCCAAGCGGAGTTCACGTCATCAGTTAACAGAATACGATGCCAGTCAAAGTGAGACAGATCCCAGAGGAATGACTGTTCACAAAAATGTTTCAGATCCCTTTTTTGAATTAATCTGGGCTTAGAAGGTGGAAGTTTAATATCTCTCAATGTTAATCTTAAGTTTATGATTACTGCAGAGATAGTCCATATACAGTATACCACACTGTGAAACATACTTTGTTACAACTGTAAATTTAAGATGACTCTCCAAACACTGAATGACTCCAGCATTGCCAAGAAGACGTCCTGTGGGAGGACGAAGGCTGAGGTCACCGATGTCCTGTGTCCAAATGCAACAGAAGTGGTCCAAAAATTGAAAGTGGAAGCAACCCACTCCCACTCCCATTCTCTCTTCACACCGATGCCTCAAACAAGGTGAAGATGAACCATGTTTTATTAATGATAGTTATATACAAATGGATACAACTGATATAT
>NW_023626581.1:0-2864 GCF_014905685.2 Nematolebias whitei | reverse complement strand
ATTTGAGGTCATCAGGGTCAGATCAGGGCCAGATCAGGTTCACTACAGTCCCCCCTTTGGAAATCATCACCTGTCCATGGGGATGAATTCCAACCGTGAACTTAGACCTTCAAGTGTCCTTGAGCTTGATGTAATCCAGCAAGGATGACCAAAGTCAGAAGTAATCCAGCAAGGAAACAAAGTCAAGGTAATTCCACAATGTTCTTGGTATTCCATTGTGTTGATTATAATCCCATATCGTCTCGATAATTCCATTGTAGCAATGCTTTAACCCCTTGGAAACAGAGTCTGTAATCCATTGGAAAAGTCATATAATCCACAACGGTAAATCCACAGCGATTGGAAGTGTTGATTAATCAGCATACAGAGGGGTACCCTTGGATTGAACTGAAGAAGCGGCCACTGGATGAAGAGTTGAGACCAACGTCAGGATTGCAGGTCGCCTCCAGCGAAGGTTGTCTCCAGCGACGTCCAGCCTGTGCCGTTCTGGTTCAATGTGTCATGCAATTATGTGGTTTAAGGTGGGCTTATGAAGGGGATTTTACATAAGGCCTTAAACTATATGCATCTGGTGTGTAAGCTATTATGGTTGGGAATAGCTACAACTACCAGTTAAGGGGTGGAGAATGCTGAAAAGGGGTAACTACAGGGGTTTATTCCTATAGAAAAGTGTTCCAAACTATTTTTCCATTTCTAACTTGGTTTAAGTTAGTTTTACATGGTAAAATATAGTTTGGTGTAATTGTCTGTTGTCTTTTTAGCCGAACGACTTGAGATTGGGTGTTTGGTTTTCCCATAAATGTTTTGGAAGTCTATGGCGAGACTTATCAAAAAGAATTAGCTACCCCCCCGAATAGAATTGTTCGAGTAGGTTCGGCTTAAGCGTTGTGAGATCAATGTAGATTATGGTACTCAAAGTAGCAATAATATACATTGACTCCGCAAAGATTGCAATTTAATGAATGAACTGCATGTTGGCATGGTCAAAGGCTTCTTAGTCTCTAACTTAACTACACACAAGATTCATTCTTACCTCAGAAACAACCAAAATCAACTAAACAACGTTCCAACACCGACAAGAGTAGTGACTAAGCATCTAGAAACATCGTTTCACAGCTTCTCCTCACCCTGGTTGCCAGATTCAGTCACGCTGTCCCGTTTTATCAAGGGTAGGTCCTGTGAGTTTAAACTATGGTTAAGTTTATTATCCATTAGTTATCTTCTGCTTGGATGACCCTTGTTCCCACGAGGTCAGATTTTGTGAGATCTTTGTCTCCTAAGGAGTTATTGCACGCCTTGTGTTGTTTAATCTGGTTACGATGTACCCATTTAACAGTTGGCTCTTTTTGGCCTTTACTGATTTTTATCTGGTAGATAATTGGAGACACTTTGTCGACTATCAGATGGGGTCCAGTCCATCTGGGCATCAGCTTACGGGCGAGAGTTCCGGTCCCGGACTCTCTTCTCCCAGTTTTGGGTGCAAACGTGTAGTACCAGACCCTGTCTCCCACTTGGAGTTCCTCGTAAGAGGCCTTTTGGTCGTAGTACGCTTTGCGTCCTTCAGCTGATTTTTCCAGGTTTTTCTGTGCGAAAGCAAAAGTGTTCTTAAGGTGTCTTTCCAAGTCTTTCATGTATTGTTGTGTGGTGTAGGCTGTTGCCATGGCAGCATCGCCTGGTTGGTACAACAGGTGCAGAGGGAGAGTCATTTGTCGACCCGTCATCATCTCGAAAGGAGCGATGCCAGTCGACGTGTGTGGAGTGGCCCTTATGGCCATGAGGACCAGAGGGAGTTTCACGTCCCAGTCCTTGTGGTTTGCGGCTACGTATTTTTTCAAAATACTCACCACCGTCCTATTTGCTCTCTCAACCTGGCCTGAAGCCTGTGGGTGGTAGCCAATATGGAAGTTGGCTTTGACGCCTAGCGTCTTCCACAGTTCCTTCATTACTTCACCTGTGAAGTGTGTACCTTGGTCTGAGTTCACCCTAAGGGGAAGTCCAAACCTTGAAAATACATGATTCATTAATAACATAGCAGTGGTTTGTGCTGTGTCATTAGGGGCTGGTAGACATTCTACCCATTTGGTAAACGCGCAGGTTACCGTGAGAAAATATTTATTTCCTCTAGAGGTCTTAGTGAGTGGTCCGACCCAGTCAATCTGGAGGTCCGACCATGGAAATGCAATGCCTCTACTATGCAGTGGTGCTCTGTGAAGTGGTCTGGATGGTTGAAACTGGCCACAGATCAGGCACCCTTTTATGTAGTCCTTGACATCCTTTTTCATTCCAGGCCAATAAGCAATTTGTTTTAATGCTTTCAGCGTGGCATTGTCACCCTTATGTCCTGCGGACGGAAGGTCATGTGCATGGACTAACATCACCCCCCTGTGGTCATGGGGGACCACGAACACAGGTGAGGACGTCCGTCCATGAGCGAAAGTTAGGATGCCTTTAAGTAGTTTTAGCTGTTTGCGCAGCTGAAAGAGGACTTTGAGGTCTGGATTGGAATCCAGCTCGTCTTTCGATGGAGTGTATTTGTCTGGGTCAGTCAGATACAGCATCATCGAGTTAATTGCGGGATCCAACTTCTGAAGTTGGATGATGTCTGGGTCAGTCAGCATTGGGCGCACAGAAACTGTGTTATCAGCAGGTTTAGCTGCAGCTTGTGCACGTGTGACTGCCATTACCTCAGTTGTAGCTTGTGACGACTGAGTGTTGAGTAGCCAGGAGGGGTCGAAGGACCACGTGGGTCCGTCAACGGCTCCTTCTTTGGCTAGGGAGTCTGCAAGGTCATTGTAGTGCTTGTCATCGCCTGGGACTCTAGAGTGTCCTGGAACTTTCTTCCAGAATATCTGTAGATCATGTGA
>NW_023626580.1:0-2864 GCF_014905685.2 Nematolebias whitei | reverse complement strand
TGGCACAACAATTTCCTGCAGGATCAATTTCATTCAGTCAACCTTTATTTATACAGGTTAGTCCCATTGAGCCGCGAGGACTCGTTTACAAGAGAGACCTGAAATATTAAGTTCTTATAAATCAATAAAGTTGTTATCTTTTGATGAATAAACATGTTAAAAGGCGGCATGTGGTGCAGTTAGTAGAGATGTTGCCTCTCAGGGTTAAGGTCGTCGAACCTTTCTGGGTGGAGTTTGCATGTTCTTTCCATGCATGCGCAGGTTTTCTCCCAAGTTCTCCGGTTAAATATATTATGTTTTATGGGTGTGACTTTACAATAACATTTCCGAGCCTTGTTTATAAGTACCTTTATTAAAGTTTTAATTTCACAGGAAGCAGGACTACACACAGATGGCTAAAAATATATGTCATTATTGTTTTATATTTGGCAACATATCTCTCTCGAATAAGACAGTTTTACCATTAAAAAAATACATTTTCATAAACAGTAATATGTTCTATCAACTACCGGTAAATAGTTTTGAAACATTGCTAAAGATATGGTCCCACACTTGTGGCATGCTTCAAACTCCTTTGTTGAAATCAAACATACCTCTGTCCAGCTGAGATCAAAAGAGAATACACATCTGTAATAACAGCTACAAAGGGAAATTATCAATAATCAATACCCCAAACCATTCCCACATAGGACAAGTCCAAAGGTTGCTGGGAAAACTGGAGACGTGTGAACATTTTCACTCAACATGTGTTGTTGTGTGCAGTGGGTCATCCAGGATCGCTGAGGAGACCCAGCTCAGTGTTCGCTGGACCAAACCGTTCTAGTACAAATCCTCAGACTTTGCAGAATTACAGTTTAAAGGAGCTGAAATATTTTGTAATTTGTGCATCATCATGTTTAAATGTGAGATCTGAGGAGCTGACTGAATTAAGTGATCAATGAAGGAATGCCAATGTGTAAGAACAGTTGTAGTCAACTTGAGCTCGTCTCCTCCGTGATGAGACGTTTGATGATGAGCACAGGTCTGCTCAGTTTTACCAGCATCGTTCTTTACTTCAAGACAGAAAACAGGCTCTAAAGATGAAGAGAACTCCAGTGTGCTCACATTTACAGGCTGTCCACGTCCTGTTGGACATACTCACATGCCAGGATTCAAAAACAAAAAGTACTGCTTGAACATAAAAACACCCCCACTGTACAATACTCTGTTGTTTAAAACGTTCCAAATTCAGCCTGACACTGATGTAGGCAAAGAATAAAAAAATAAGTATTTGTTCAGAACAAATAATGTTTATATGAATCAAAGAACAGGATGAATCGAATCTTTATGTGAAGGTCTGACATGGCCACCAAGCTTCAAATCAAAAGAGTTTAGAAACAGAACCGTCTCAACTCGTTCTTTAAAAATACACCTTCACTTCATCTGCTTCTCCAACATCATCACTAACTGTAAGATTTTATGTGATCACAAACGTTTTGTTTTCATGGAGCACTACGTCTGATCGACATAATGTGGTACAAGTTGAGAATCAAGGCAGAGCCAGTTTGTGAAGCCAGCGGAGAGCACGTCAGTGCCATGAAGTGAGCACAGCGGGCTGGATCAATGCAGTGGCAACGTGACAGAGTTAGCGTGAGCCTGGAACTGGCTCCTGACAAGAACCACAACAATGTTCTGAACAGGTCCAACACAGACGTCAGAACAACTCATTCATTCAACCAACAGCTGGAATCAGTTTGTAAAGTTTGGGCACCAGCCGATCAGTGATCCTGTGCACAAAACGTATTCACTTTTAAACAACACTGTGCATGGCTCTCTTGGAGGTGAAATTACTTTGAGGAAACTTTTTGTATCTACAGACTAAAAACAAAAACTTGATGCCAGTTCAAATAGGACTCGTTCAGTCAGCTCAACACAGAGGTAGAGTCTTTCACACGGTGACATGTGAATGATTCAGACGACTAGTTTCTTTTTTTAACCTGGTTTTAGTTTGTTGGCTGTAGAGAAGACTCTACTTCAACAAACCAGTTGGACCAACCACCGCTGACCACGGTCAGAGACCAGGCGTGAACAGTTATTCACATACAGCAGAAAACAGTGAAGACATGTGACAGGAAGGTTTGAAAACCTCTTCAAATCAAGTCGGACAGGCAAATCCACACAAGACAAAACACTGTAGATTTTTTCAAGCCCAAAAAAATCTTAAACATGTTCTATATCTGAGGAACGTCTGAGGAACGTCTGACGAACATCTGTGGAAAGTCAGAAAAATATTAAAGGAATGTCTGAGATGAAGGAACATGTGACATGTAGTTTGTTAGTAATTATGTTCTAGACTTTTGTGATTATTTATTTTTAAGCATGTTGCCATAAAGTGATGTCATTGCAAGTGTTGTGTGTGTTTGTCTTGTGTTTTGATTAGTTTGTGCCGTGTGAGGACCGAGGGGTCATGAAGTGAAGGCAGACTGCAGCTGCTTGAAAGCAGCTTGTCGTTCTTTCTTCTCCGTCTGCTGCTTTATTCGTTCCTCCTTTTCCTCTCGAATCTCAGCCTCAAACTTGCTGCTCTGAGACAGCGCCTGCACCTGGGGAGAGAGGACAGGAGAGCACGTTATTCTCCAGCACCTTACACAGCAGCCTTCTGAAGCCAGTCCTTCACAGGGCAGTCACTGCGAGGGACTAGATATGTGTGTATATATATATATATATATATATATATATATATATATATACATACACATATATACATACATACACATACACACATATACATATATATACATACATACACATATACATATATATACATACATACACATATACATATATATATACATACATACACATATACATATATATACATACATACA
>NW_023626579.1:517-2864 GCF_014905685.2 Nematolebias whitei | reverse complement strand
TGGCCTCCCTACACTGGCTTCCGGTTCACCTTCGAATCAAATTCAAAATACTCTTGTATGTCTATAAATCACAGCTCTGCCCCCTCCTATCTTACTGATCTGCTCCAGCCGTATGTCCCACCACGTTCTCTCAGATCAGCAGACCAGTTGCTCCTAACAGTCCCAGGAACCCGTCTCAAGCGCAGAGGTGACAGGGCCTTCTCTGTAGCAGGACCAAGACTTTGGAATGAGTTACCTCTGCTCGTTAGACAGGCCCCCTCCCTCACAGTTTTTAAATCTCTCTTAAAAACTCACTTCTATTCCCTGGCTTTCAGCACTGTGTGATCTGTGCTGAGTCTGTGTGCATCACACTGTGTTGGTCATGTTGCGGTTGTTGTTGTTATCCATTATTGTTTTTGTTGGTTTCTACTTTTTGGTGTCCTGTTATGTAATCTGTTGCTATGTGCTTGTTCTGTTTGTCCCTGTACAGCACTTTGGTGTGCTTTGTCACTGTTTAAAGTGCTTTATAAATAAATTGGTATGGTATGGTATGGTATGGTATGGTATGGTATGGTATGGTGTGGTATGGTGTGGTGTATGTGTGTGTATGGTCTATTCCTCCGGCAGGAGTCAGCACGGAGCTCCCGCTGTCTGCGGGCCGATCCGAGACTCGCCTGTTTCCTTCTCGATGTTTTTAATGAAAATTGATTTTGTTTTCCTTGAAAACATCAAAGGGATTCGAACCACGAGCCGCCGCGCGCTCAGACACTGCACGTGACCGCATGGTTTATTAAAGCACAACATTAGCCCGTCACGTGTCGGCTTTTTGTGGGTTTCTACCCGGTTTAATCCGGTCTGTAGAGGGTCAGCGGCGGACCATCGAGCCTGGATGGGCCCGGGTGGATCCGGTTCTGAGCGGCCCGGGTGGATCCGGTTCTGAGCGGCCCGGGTGGATCCGGTTCTGAGCGGCCCGGGTGGTCGCGGCGGAGCCGCCATGAAGGCTCGGAGGACTCCGAGACAAACGAGCTGAAAGAGCCAGGAATGTGTTGAAAAGCAGAACCGACGGCTTACCTGCTGGTTCCGACACGAGCCCGGGGGGTCCAGGAACACCGGCGAGGCGGTTCGGCTGAGTTCTGGCCCGTTAGACCGGGTCTTTTTCGGCCGTAAACTCCGGGGAGTCGGGTCGAAACGGATCCGACGAAAGGAGCGTCTGGTCCGGTATGAAACTCCGCCCCGCGCCGCGGGGGGAGGAACTCCGGAGCCCCAGCAGCTCAGAGGCGGAGGAAGAAACCAGAGCTGGCGGCGGCCGCTGCAGCCAGACCCCGCTGCTCCGGGCCCGGCCCCGGGGCCAGCAGAGAGGGGCCACCGGAGTCCGGGAGGACAGTGGTCCAGAGCACCATCTGCGGCTCGGAGACAGAACACCAGGTCCAGATTCTGCAGGCCGGGTCTAGGGTCCTGCAGACTGGGATGGGGTGAATAAAGGCCGATCTGTTTTTAAACCAGATCCAACATTCTGACCACATGATCCATTATGATGGACCAGGTCTAACCCATCTAAGGACCCTGATCTGGTCCTGGTCCAGAGGAAAAATGTGCAGGAAGACTTGAGCCCCCCCTCCCCCTGCTGGTCCACATGGAGCTGAACCCTGCGCCAAGACCTGAAGCTCTGGACCTCTCTAAGGGATTTTAAACACCTCCTAAGTTCATGACAAAACCCAGCACAGATGTTTGCAGCTGTTTTAAATTGCAACTGTTTTATAATGCAGCTGTTTTCTAATGCAGCTGTTTATAGTGCAGCTGTTTTTATAATGCAGATGTTTTTATAATGCAGATGTTTTATAATGCAGCTGTTTTTATAATGCAGATGTTTTTATAATGCAGATGTTTTATAATGCAGCTGTTTTTATAATGCAGCTGTTTTTATATTGCAGCTGTTTTAAATTGCAGCTGTTTTATAATGCAACTGTTTTATAATGCAGATGTTTTTATAATGCAGATGTTTTATAATGCAGCTGTTTTTATAATGCAGATGTTTTATAATGCAGCTGTTTATAGTGCAGCTGTTTTATATTGCAGCTGTTTTAAATTGCAGCTGTTTTATAATGCAGCTGTTTTAAATTGCAGCTGTTTTTATAATGCAACTGTTTTATAATGCAGATGTTTTATAATGCAGCTGTTTTATAATGCAGATGTTTTTATAATGCAGATGTTTATAATGCAGCTGTTTATAGTGCAGCTGTTTTCTAATGCAGCTGTTTTAAATTGCAGCTGTTTTTATAATGCAGATGTTTTATAATGCAGCTGTTTTTATAATGCAGATGTTTTTATAATGCAGATGTTTTATAATGCAGCTGTTTTTATAATGCAG
>NW_023626579.1:0-507 GCF_014905685.2 Nematolebias whitei | reverse complement strand
TTTTTATAATGCAGATGTTTTATAATGCAGCTGTTTTTATAATGCAGCAGTTTTTATAATGCAGATGTTTTTATAATGCAGCTGTTTTTATAATGCAACTGTTTTATAATGCAGATGTTTTTATAATGCAGATGTTTTATAATGCAGCTGTTTTTAGTGCAGCTGTTTTATATTGCAGCTGTTTTATATTGCAGCTGTTTTATATTGCAGCTGTTTTTATAATGCAACTGTTTTATAATGCAGATGTTTTTATAATGCAGATGTTTTATAATGCAGCTGTTTTTATAATGCAGCTGTTTTTATAATGAAGATGTTTTATAATGCAACTGTTTTTATAATGCAACTGTTTTATAATGCAGATGTTTTATAATGCAACTGTTTTATAATGCAGATGTTTTATAATGCAACAGTTTTTATAATGCAGCTGTTTTATAATGCAGATGTTTTTATAATGCAGATGTTTTATAATGCAGCAGTTTTTATAATGCAGATGTTTTATAATGCAGC
>NW_023626578.1:0-2865 GCF_014905685.2 Nematolebias whitei | reverse complement strand
CTGTAGGTTCTCCATCAGCAGGGTTCTGCAGCTGTAGGTTCTCCATCAGCTGCAGCATCTTCAGTTTTATCCTTAAATAGGGTTAGGGTTAGTCTAGCCCGCTTCGTTAGATAGAGAACTTTATTTTCTTTTCTGTGTATGTGAATGTTTTTGTAAAATGCCCTGAGATGTTGTGAATGTTGTGAATTGGCGCCATTCAATAAACTGAATTTTATCCATCCTGAACCTGTTTTTATACTAGGTTCTACCCATGTTCTCTATGCTTGGTTCTAAATGTGATGTTGTGTGTAGACCAGCTTACTTTCTCCTTTTCTCTGGTTTTCCTGCTGAAAGTGTTCCAGCTCTGTTCTGCATCTCTGGTTCATTCAGATCTTCATCTGGTCCTGTATAGTCCAGGTACTACCCTGGTTCTTTATGTCTTTTTCACACCAGATTCCATCCTTGTTTTGTGCATCTTCTTGATAAAGCGTTCCACTCACGTTGTTTGGTTCTTCTGCTGATACTGTATATTCCAGGTTCCACCCTTGTTCTTATGTTTGGTTTATATCACGTTCTACCTGTGTTCTCTTTACTTCTTCTGCTGATTCTTTTAAACATTTAGACTTAGATCTCAATATTTAAGATGTCATTTTATAGAAAACCTTTTGAAGTTCTATGTTCTATTTTATTTCTGTATAACCACCAGATGTTCTCCACATGTAGACTTTTCTTTAGAACTCCAAAATAACCTCATGTTCTTTAGTAGATGCACTGTTCTACTTTAAATGTTCCTGGATGGAATATTGTTCTTCTTTTGGTTTTAGATAAATTTTCATTACAAGATTTGTGTTCTTGGCTAGTGGACTGGTTCCACCCTTGTTCCTCTCCAGTAGACAGGTTCTACATAATGTCCTCATGAGTATGTTGGTTCTGTTGGTCAGCTACTGTTGGACGACTTGACCCTTAGTTCTTCTGTTTTAGTCACTTTTTCAGGATGGAACAGGTTTTAATCATGACGTTCTTTAGTAAACGTGTTCTTCTGAAGAAGTTTGGTTCTGCGTATACCTTCCTGGTACTCCAGGGTTCCTCTAGGTTTGTCGTTCTTTTGTTTTTCTGTGATTTTATTCTTGCAGAACCTCAGCCTGTCAATCACAGCTGAGGGCCAACGAAACACCGTCGTCTCCAACTTTTAATTGATTTGCTCCAATCAGAGCGAGCGAGGACAACACACACACACACACACACACACACGCACGCACACACACACACACACACACACAGTGGATGCCTTTGGTCTGTGTCTGTGGAGTTCAGGGTATATTAATATTTCTAATGGGACTGTTATCAGCTCACTACCAGCTGTACACAACACACAGACACACACAGACACACACACTGTGAAGCTCTAAGGCAAACATAAACACAACACACACACTCTGTCTGTGTGTTGTCTGATAACTCCCACAATTCCTTTCTGTGTCAAAGAGACCTGGAGGTCAAAAGCACTTTTTCTGAGTGTGTGTGTTCACACAAGTCACAGACACACACACTTTCTGGCTTTAAAGAGTGAAAACAGAACACACACTCACACACAGCTGCAGGTAAACAGTGTTTAAAGGTGAGTCGGGGCAATCGACACACAGCACAGAGAGAGAGGGAGCTTGTTTGAAGTTTGTTCTTCATCATGAATAACACAATAGTGTGTGTGCGTGTGTGTGTGTGTGTGTGTGTGTGTTGTGTTTGAGTTAATTAGTGTGGTAACGGGTTTATCAGCATGTCGGCATGCAGGAGAATCACCCAGAGAACACACCACTCACAAGTGTGTGTGTGTGTGTGTGTGTGTGTGTGTGTGTGTGTGTGTGTGTGTGTGTGTGTGTCCAGTGTCAGTGTCCTGCCAAACCAGTGAAACTTTGTTCAGGAAGCTGAGACACTCATCAGCCAATCAGAGAGGAGGACTTGGATATGCTCCTCTTTGGCCGTGTCGTTAATTCAACTGTTTCAAACAGACAGTGACTGGCAACTGGTCCGGATCAACATCCAAGCTACTGTTTGGTTCCGGGTGGTTAGTGTTTGGATATTAATTTCAGTTCAGTTTATTTCTATAGTTCCAAGTCACAACAGAAGTCGTCTCAGGGACTGAGCAGAAACATTCATGTATAAAATAATAATTGAACATTATTTATCTGAGGAGCAGCTTTGAGTTTAACTCCATCACTGAACTCTCACCTTGAGCTGATAAATGTTTCCTGGAGGCTAAACGTAAACTTAAACTAGATCTTGGCTGCAAACATTCAATCAAGCTGTGAAGCAGACAGTCTGATTTCAGTCTCATCCTCCAGACGGGCAGACTGAAATCCGACTGTCTGCTTCGGACTGAACGAGAGAACACACCGCTGAAGCCACGGAGCTCGAACGTCCAACATAAAACTAACTTTACTGCGGTGCCTGATAAAACAATCCTGGTGCTCTTTAATGTGGTGCTTTTTCAAATGTTTATTAAGTTCGATGTATTGTAGGTTGTGACTTCCTCCTCTCGGTGCAGCAGCTCTGCAGACAGTGCACGTTGCTGTCTTGCGGTGTTTAGTGTAAAATACTTCCACACAGCGACTTGTTACGATGAAAAGTTGGTTAGCTGTTAGCCACAGTGCTGCTCAGTGCTCATGTTGTAGCTGCTGCAAACTATGAACTGGATTTCCTGAATGTGAGGCGGATCTTATTACTCTGGGTTCATGAGACACGCCTCCGCTCAGGAAATCCAGTCCATAGTTTGAAGCCAACCTGCAGAGCAGCTGGCAGGGAATCACGTGGAGGAGAAGATTCAGAAGACAGACATGAATCATGGATCAGAAAGATCAGCAGGTTGGATCAGAAAGATCAGCAGGTTGG
>NW_023626577.1:0-2865 GCF_014905685.2 Nematolebias whitei | reverse complement strand
GGTGGGCTTATGAAGGGGATTTTACATAAGGCCTTAAACTATATGCATCTGGTGTGTAAGCTATTATGGTTGGGAATAGCTACAACTACCAGTTAAGGGGTGGAAAATGCTGATAAGGGGTAACTACAGGGGTTTAAGCCTATAGAAAAGGGTTCCAAACTACTTTTCCATTTCTAACTTGGGTTAAGTTAGCTTTACATGGCAAAATATAGTTTGGTTCAAATGTCTGTTGTCTTTTAGACGAACGACTTGAGATTGGGTGTTTGGTTTCCCCATAAACGTTTTGGAAGTCTATGGCGAGACTTATCAAAAAGAATTAGCTATTCCCCCAAATAGAATTGTTCGAGTAGGTTCGGCTTAAGCGTTGTGAGCTCAATGTAGATTACGGTACTCAAGGTAGCAATAATATACATTGACTCCGCAAAGATTGCAATTTAGCGAATGAACTGCATGTTGGCATGGTTAAAGGCCTCTTAGTCTCTAACTTAACTTACACACAAGATACATTCTTACCACAGAAACAACCAAAATCAACTAAACAACGTTTCAACACCGACAAAAGTAGTGACTAAGCATCTAGAAACATCGTTTCACTGCTTCTCCTCACCCTGGTTGTCAGTTTCAGTCACGTTGTCCCGTGTGAGTGGCCTCTTTGCAGACCCGCTTACGCGAGGCATAATCATATCGAGGTGCGCTGCATGGCGATCCACGTCGACTCGGAGTGACGTTTGGCCCCGGAACAGGGATGCGAGTATCCCACACAATACGAGGGTTATCGTCATTAGCAGGGCTATGATTAATGTGTCCGCGCTCGACCACGCATAGGTAATTGGTTGGATCGGGTTCTTAGTTGTGGACCTGAGGGACTTGAGAACTCGGTTTATTGGTTCCACGTCGACGACTTGGGTGCCTTCAAAACGGATCCTTCCCAGAGTCTCTGGATCTATGTCTATAGACATATTTCCCAGGTACTCTGAGTCATCCAGAGTCGCGTCCCATCGTTCCGGATCGAGGTGATAGAACGTCAAATCACCAATGTGTATGGTTGTTCCCTGGGGAACACTGATCCACATCGTTTTGTCCGGTAACGTCAAAGGTCTATTTGCCCCGGGTTGGTCGTAGGCTATGATCGCCTTTCTTTGAGGAGCGTTCACTAGCCAACGAGAGCCAATTATTTCCGCTTTTGCATCTTTAGCCAGGTGTCGAGGCGTTACGGTCGTTGAGCACTTAGAATTTTCCGGAATAGGTGTTAATCCGCATATGCCCGCGGTTTTATTCCACATAAACGGTTTGCTCGGGCACAGATAGTGTATCTCCCGAGTGAGAACACACATCTGCAGGTTTGGAGCTAGGTAAACTGAGGGGTTGTCGTCGTGGTACGCAACCATCCTTGGTGTGTCAATTTGAACATGGTTTTCGCCGTGCCAATTGCCAACATTTACGACGTCCCTGAGTCTATATATGCCGTTTGAGGGAATTATCGGTAGGTTGATAATGAACGCCATTTCCAACGTTTTATGATTGACGTAGATTGGGATTGCGCTACCGAGAGTGTAAGCCAGGTGTGCCTGTGTTTGCGTAACTTTTTCGTGCGTCGCGGAGCTGAGGATGTCGTTCACCATCTGTAGAGAGACTAGATACGGTGGGATCCTACCGGTGGCTAGTGTATCTACCGACGAACTGATATCTCTAAGCATGTCAGCAAAAATCCTATCCATTAGGTGGGCGACAGCGTAATCCGCTTCAACCTTAAGGGCTAACTCATTTACCGCATGTACGAGGGCTTTGATTTCTTGGGTGGCACCCAAGAGGGTGAAGATTACCAGGAGTGGTACCATCATTGTCCTATGGAAGCACAAAGAGGTAGGTCTTAGCTTCGTAACGGTCAAGGGTAGGTCCTGTGAATTTAAACTGTGGTTAAGTTTATTATCCATTAGTTATCTTCTGCTTGGATGACCCTTATTCCCACGAGGTCAAATTTTGTGAGATCTTTGTCTCCTGAGGAGTTATTGCACGCCTTGTGTGGTTTAACCTGGTTTTGATGTACCCATTTAACAGTTGGCTCTTTTTGGCCTTTACTGATTTTTATCTGGTAGATAATTGGAGACACTTTGTCGATTATCAGATGGGGTCCAGTCCATCTGGGCATCAGCTTACGGGCGAGAGTTCCGGTCCCGGACTCTCTTCTCCCAGTTTTGGGTGCAAACGTGTAGTACCAGACCCTGTCTCCCACTTGGAGTTCCTCGTGAGAGGCCTTTTGGTCGTAGTACGCTTTGCGTCCTTCAGCTGATTTTTCCAGGTTTTTCTGTGCGAAAGCAAAAGTGTTTTTAAGGTGTCTTTCCAAGTCTTTCATGTATTGTTGTGTGGTGTAGGCTGTTGCCATGGCAGCATCGCCTGGCTGGTACAACAGGTGCAGAGGGAGAGTCATTTGTCGACCCGTCATCATCTCGAAAGGAGCGATGCCAGTCGACGTGTGTGGAGTGGCCCTTATGGCCATGAGGACCAGAGGGAGTTTCACGTCCCAGTCCTTGTGGTTTGCGGCTACGTATTTTTTCAAAATACTCACCACAGTCCTGTTTGCTCTCTCAACCTGGCCTGAAGCCTGTGGGTGGTAGCCAATATGGAAGTTGGCTTTGACGCCTAGCGTCTTCCACAGTTCCTTCATTACTTCACCTGTGAAGTGTGTACCTTGGTCTGAGTTCACCCTAAGGGGAAGTCCAAACCTTGAAAATACATGATTCATTAATAACATAGCAGTGGTTTGTGCTGTGTCATTAGGGGCTGGTAGACATTCTACCCATTTGGTAAACGCGCAGGTTACCGTGAGAAAATATTTATTTCCTCTAGAGGTCTTAGTGAGTGGTC
>NW_023626576.1:0-2865 GCF_014905685.2 Nematolebias whitei | reverse complement strand
CACTGACCTTCCTTCATCTTTCTCCTCCTACATTATCATTTTCCCTCCTGTTTTCTTGTTTTTTTACTTGCTCATTTGCCTGTTGTCTCTTATTGACCTCTACTGTCGTCCTTCATGTTTTCCAGCTTCTTCTTCACATTTGTTTTCTTTTTCTCCAGCTTTTTTCCCTGCCTTTGCTACATGTATGTGGTTTGCATTTTTCAGATTTCCTGCAAAAAACATGTAAGATAAAATGTGGGAATGGATGAAATATAATTCTTGGACTAAAAGTAAATAATAATAAAAAAAAAAAACAGGGCAATTGTAATGAAGTTCTGTCTGAGTAAGAATTAAAAATACATTGACAAAAAAAATCCCTACTAAAGCTAATCATTTGGATTTTTTAAACAACGTGGTTTCTTGCTTTCTTCCATGGTTCATTGATGTATTGACATTTTGTTCTTAACTGTGTGTTTTTTTTTTATTTTATTTTATTTATTTTTTTTATTGAGAGGCTACTCCAATCTCACAAACCCACAGTAGTTTTGTTAACAACTGATAGTTCTGTGTTAGCTCTGACCAAAACGAACAGCTTCTGTTAGGACTGTGCTGTGAACTTCTGTTGAAAGAAGTGATAAGAATGTGCACTGCTGTTTCTATTGTGTCCAGATGATTTTGTTATTATATTATCTCTGTTTGTCCCCTTGTTGCAGGGCAAAAAGGGGGAATTGGAAATGCCTTCCATCCGTCCATCTGTGCATGTTGTGAGCATGATAACTTGAAAAACAAGTGAGGTTCTCACTTCCATTTTGGTTCTGTGGCTGCACCTAGGCAAAAGTAAAGTTCACTATCAAAATTTGGGTTGCAACATCAAAATCCAAGATGGCCACCAGCACAATAAATATGTGTGAAACAGGCCACCCCCTATCATTTGAGATAACTAGGCTTTCTAGTTTTTCATATAGTTAAAATTAAAGTTTCCTCAAATGACTGGGGAGACCCAAGATTAATCAGAGGGGGTCAAGGCAACCATTGCAAAACGCCACTGATGTGAAAATCCATTTTATCATGGAAAACAGAGTAAAGATGAACAATTGTTAAAAAAAAAAAAAGAAACAAGTTTTCGTCTCTAACTCACACAAGTAAAATAATTGTACAATATTAAAAATCTATGTACAATTTTTTAAATGAAAAAAAATCATAATTTTCATTCATTTTACCTCAACTGTTGTTCCTTTTTCAATCTTTATCAATAGAAATTCCTACCAAGCAGTTTAACGAGTGGAACCGTATCATCTCCAGGTTTATATGGCAGAATAAGAAACCAAGGGTACGCTATAAAACATTACAATTACCTAGAGATAAAGGAGGAATGTCACTCCCATGTTTGGAAAATTATTACAGAACAGCTCAACTGCAATTTGCAGTTTACTGGTGTGAAGAGGGGTATGAAGCAAAATGGAAAGAATTAGAACTAAGTCAAATTGACATCCCCCTGCAAGCCCTGCTGGGGGACAAACACCTCAAGAATATATATTCAGATGAGTTGTGCGTTTCCACAAAAGTCCCTCTCCGCATCTGGTTTAGAGAGTTCCGCAACCCACTTTTAGAGAGGAAAACTCGGTTATTAAGATGGATTGAGCACGATAGGGACTTTGTAACAGCACAACTTGACTCAAAATTCAATCAACTAACTAGAAAAGGCATTACATCATACTGCGTGATTTCTTCTGGAATGGATATGGAAAGCTTCCAACAACTGCAGGAAAAATTTGACCTTGACAAACAAGACTTTTTCAGATACTTGCCGCTCAGGCATCACTTTAATAAGAATATTAAAATACTGGAAAAAAAAATATCAGGACCTCATTAATATCTTTATTGATGCTTATAAAGGTAAATCTTATAAGAAGAGACTGTCCAGACTATATGCGTGCTTAGAAGTCAATTAAAAAACATCAACATTATATATTAAAAATACATGGGAAAGGGAGGTAAACATAACGCTGACAGAGGATGTGTGGCTGAACATATGCCAAATGAACTCCACCACCACTAGCTCAGGACAATGGAGGGAATTTTCATGAAAGAATATTGTTAGGTTTTTATAACCCCCAAAAGAACATTCTCTCAGACCGGCAGAGTTGAATCTGGGCATTGTTGGAGACAATGTAACAATGTGATGGCTGACCACTTTCATATTTTCTGGGGCTGCCCATTGATTTATTCTTTTTGGTTAAAGGTAACCAAAGAGATAAGAGTAATTCTTGGTTTTGAAATCGAGCACAATTTTCAAACGATATATCTAAGTAATTTACCAAATGAACTCAACACTCAGGATAAGTACCTTTTGAAAATACTACTGATAGCAGGAAAGAAATCTATAACAAGAAAATGGCTTAGTGGGAGCTCACTGACATTGAGAGACTGGTCAGCCACTGTAGAAGAAATATGTGAAATGGAAATGGTTACCTTCTCCCTAAGACTTCAAGAAAACAAAATTAAAAAAATATTGGTTGAAATTGTTAATATATAGGAACCCGAAAGTAAGTTGAGTATCATTAATTCATTATTCGGGGTGGTAAATGGGGTTTGGTGCTGAGCGGTTTACAGGTCTTGGTAAATCTGGAAAGAAATTTCCAGCTATTTGACTCTTCATGGAATTTTATATACATTGTAACTTGTTTGTCAAAAATCTATCTGTTTTGTTTCATCTTTTTGTGATGTATTGCTGTCCCCCTCCCTTGGTGACCTCTCTGTTCTGAGTGATGTTTATTGTCCTTGTGATTTTTTTTGTTTGTTTGTTGTTGTTGTTATGGTTTGCCCTGTCTAAAAATCTCATCAAAAATAAAGTTTAAAAAATAAATAAATAAATAAATTTTATAT
>NW_023626575.1:0-2866 GCF_014905685.2 Nematolebias whitei | reverse complement strand
AACAACAAAGAACTTTTCAGCCAAGTAACGTGACTTTTCAAAGATCTAACAGTCCAAGAGCAAACTGAACTAACTGTCCAGAGGGGGTCTTGGAGTTCGTACACAGCGAGAACAAAGTCAAGTCTTGCTGTATGCTGAGATATGAACTGCTGCACAAAGCTGAACTGGTCTCCAGACAGACGGTGCTGAGTCTGAAAGGCTGAAAGAAGAACTGGTGGTCACTCTGTCCAGGGTCACTAACATCAATTGCAGCCTGACGGAGGTGTCAGCCCCACATTTGGTCTGTGATGTCATCTAGGCACTTTGGGGGTTGTGATCAAAAACTGTAGCTGGCTTTGATAATAATCATTCACATAGACTCATTTTAAAACAGGTGACACAACATGACACAGACGTACGGAGGTGGGAGTGCTGGACGATTCGCTGCTCCAACTGCTCTGAGATGGAAATTGTTTTATTACCTCAAATGCTCCACACCCCTGAACAAAATATTGATTTTAACTTTCCGTTTATACAGGTCAGGAAGTCTCATTCAGGAGAAACCTGAGACCTGATTTGGATGAAGTTCACTAATGTTTTCTAAAATAACACTGGATGATTGTCTTTGCCTTGAAGGGGCTAATTTTGGTGGGTCTGGTTTGATACAAGAGATTAAATTTATTTAATTAACTTTTTGCTAATTTAAAGGAGAGCTTGGGTTGTAGTTGGGTAATTGTTTGCAAAACCGGGGTTGAATAACAGTAGTGGGAAGTTTAAAACTACACCATATTTTTAGTTCTGTAACTAATACTCAATCTGAGTGTTAGTGGATTGCAGACGGTAATGCTTCAGATTTGAAACAATGCCGTTTCAAAAAGGGGGGAGGTGTGTAGGCAGCTCTGAGCAGGGAACAGTTCATAGCTCATTACAAATTATACAAAAATAACTTCTTCTGAGGCTTTGAAAATGAGCAACATCCTATCAGAACCGAATTTATTGTTCCTGCATGGAGGCATAAACATGGCAGATGGTATGCAAACAACACAAGCACATGATTGTGTGCAAAAAGTGTACATGGAGGAACGCATTAGACCTGATTTATAGACTGAACTCATACCACATTCAAATGTACTTTACACAGATGGTTGCTGCTTCAGGTTTGAGGATGGGTTTTTGAGATCAGGATTACAGCAGAATGGTGATGAGTATGAGGTACTGAGCTCAGGGCAGCTAGAAGGTCATCAGTCAGCTCAAAAAGCTGAAATTCAGGTAGTCGGTGTAGGCTTATGGTGTAGTTCATGTACAGTTATAACTCATTAAGGATTTAGCTGACAGTTTGATGTGGCCAGCAAAAGTGGCAGATGTGAGGTGTAAAGGTCATGATGTTACACAATCAGACACAGCGGAAGGAAACAGGCAAGCTGACAGGGCAGCCAAGAGTACAGATGGTGACAGTGGAAGAGGAATGTCAGAAAGTGAATCGATGGGATGAGAAGAATGTAGCAGAGGAAAAGACATTATGGTTTAACAGAGGAGGTCAGAAAAAAGGGTAGTTTAAAGTATGGATAGGACCGAATTAGAAGTGGATCTTGCCTATGACTTTAAAACAGGCAGTATTTCAGGAAGCACATGGATTAGCACACGTGGGATGCAGACAATGTTAAGAAATCTTCGACAATGGTGACACCCTCATCTAAAAAATATGGTAACAGCATATGTTGACACCTGTACTGTTTGTTTAAAGTACAACATTCGACCTACAGTAAAACCTGAACGAGGTTCTTTTCCTCTCCTGCACCGACCGGGACAGGAGGTGATTCTAGATTACACTGATATGTATGAACCTGTTAAAGGGTTCAGATATGTATTGATGTGTGTTGACGCATTTACAGGGTGGCCAGAAGCCATACCTGCAAGAAGAGAAGACAGCAAAACAGTGGTGAAGTTAACCATTACATCCCCAGACACGGTTTCCCAACAAAAATTAGATCAGACAATGGCACACATTTTAAAAACACAGATCTGCAGGCTGTGGAAAAAATGTTAGGCCTAAAACATGCTTTTGGAACCGTGTACCATCCCCAGTCTCAAGGGTAGGTCGAAAGGATGAACCAGAACATAAAACAAAAATTGGGCAAAATCTGTGCACAGACTAAATTGAACTGGGTGGAAGCATAACATATCGTATTAATGACCGTGAGAACTTCTGTTAATAATGGAACTGGCTTTTCTCCCTATGAGTTAAATACAGGTAAACCCTTTTCTGGATCAACCGTATGCTCACTGACCAGTGAGGAGGACCGTACGATGGAACATAAGGTATACTTTGATGAGTTAAAAGCATTAGTGTCTAACTTTACTCAGCAGGTCCACCACAAACAGAGCCTGACAGAAAGACCAGAGGAACCTGGTCTCCCCACCGCGGAGTGGGTCTTGCTGAGGGTCATTAAAAGGAAGTGGCAGGAGCCCAGGTGGACGGGCCCCTATCAGGTTACAGAGCGAACGTCCCACGCAGTCCGCCTCAGAGGAAAGGGGGACGTTTGGTACCACTGGAGCCAGTGTGCGCCTGCCTCAGAGCCAGGAAGAGCGAGAGAGCTGGCAGAGACCATCTAAAGTCGTAAAACTGGACATTCATGTCTTGTAGACCGAAGCAGCCTGGTATAGTTGCGTGCGGGCCCTGAAGGACTTTGTTTGAGTGGGTCACTGGGTGCTGGAATAATCACATTTAGTACAGACACCTAGATACGACAAAAACACGACATCTTAGAGTCTCACACTTCATGAAGAAAACTCAGAGACATAGGAGGAACGGTCTCTGAGCACCCCAGGGTATGCCCTGAGTACTTGTGATTGTAACAATATTGTATGACATGTGTACTAACCATTT
>NW_023626574.1:0-2866 GCF_014905685.2 Nematolebias whitei | reverse complement strand
TATACCTTTGACCAAAAGGTCATCAATGATCTCCTGGACAGGCTGGTATGCTGCCAGAGGGATCTTGTATTGTCTGACAAATGTTGGCGGTGCGTTGGGTGGGGTTGGGATTCTCACTGCGTGGAGCGAGGTCAACCCACAATCTGTCGAATCAGTTGCAAATGACTTTTCATATTTCAAAAGAACTTGGCGTAGTTTGTCTCTTTCTTCATCAGATGTCAGAGCGTCGGCTTGTGCGACCACCTGATCAATCTGTGATGAGACTGATAAGGGTTCTTGCTCCTTGGGGAGCTCCAACGAATCCCTTTCTGAGTCGTCGGGCCTGTCTATGGGTAAAACACCATAGGTTTGAGGTCCTTGGTCGACGTCATTGGTTGAGAAAAGAGCTATGGCCTGTGTTGGTTTTGTGAACCATACTGACCCAGCTTCTTGACTCGGTACCAGATTGTCTGGGAGTCCTCCCAGAAATGGAATGCCTAGTTCAAAATCATGAAAGTCAGTTGAAATCAACCGTCCAAGCATAGTGTTTTTTGGGATCAGCACCTCATCCATGCCAGTGTTACACACAGCAATAGATGTGGTCCTGGAGTCAAGACTCACCTGGTTCGTGGCTTCCACGGACAGTCCCAAGTTGAAAAATGCAGGAGAGGGTTGAAAATATGCCTGTTTATGGCTAATAGCTTGTCCAGCTATTATGTGGATTCGCACCATTAGGTTAAGCACCTGAGGTGGTACTGTGGTGTCTTGGTTGCTAGCAACCTGGCAGGCCTCTGGAATGGTCTGCCCAGCCTTAAGGCTCGCTGTGTCTAGCACAGGAGTATCCTTTGTGGCTGGTTTGAGGGACCACAGCACCTTGTTGATGGTGTCCACGTGAACACCTAACCTTACCAAAATGTCAGAGCCTATGTAGGATGCATGTGGTAAGTTTTGGATAACGAGAAATGGGTGAACCAGTTCTCGTTGATTCCAGTTCAGTTTTAGGTTAATGACTCCTTCTGCGGTCATTACCTGTGAACTATTGGGAACTAATGGAAAGCGGAAAGCTTTTTTAATTAGTTCTAGACCAACGTGTTTGTGAACCAAGGTTTCGTAGAAAGCTCGGTTAATTGCTGATTTATCTGTCCACAGAGACAGTACAGCATCGTTGGTGTGGGACCCTTGGATCTCTACACCCTTAACTACCAGTGGTAGGTAGTGTTTGGTGGACTCTGGCTGTTCCAGCTCACAGAGGAGGCTGTCTTGTTGAGTCAGAGTTTGGACCTCTTGGGTTTCTTTGGTTTCACATGGTGTTAGAGGAGTACTCACCGGGCTCGTGTCCTCGGCTGAGGAGTCCTTTGTGCCTTCCGCGGTACCTGCTGTTGGGCAGTCTGTGTCACACTCCGGAGGCGTATCTATTGGCAGTGGTTTGCTCACTTTTGTCCACATTGTTTGATCACCATAATCTATAATCGCGTTGAAGCGATTTATAAAATCCTGGCCAACCAAAAATGGGAATGAGTCGACATGGGTCACGTGTACCGGATGGTACAGTGTCATATTGCCAATCTGCATGTGAACCATTGCTATAGCTGTCAGGGTTGTTTTCATTTCTGAGAGGCCCTGCATTTCTATAGCACATTCAGAGAGAGGTATTATCCTGTTAACACTGGCAGCGGCCGTCCTCAGCTCCTCGAACAGTTTAGCTGACATAATTGTTATGTCTGCCCCACCGTCCAAGAGCGCTTCGTGTGTGAGGACACCTTCGAGTGTTACTGACAGGTACGCCTTTTTGGCGGCCCCCTTTCTGATAAAGTTACACAGAAACCTTTTGGTTTTTTTCTGACGCTTTTTCACGCGTTCAGATTTATCTGTGTAATCTTGGTTTGTCTGAACCGTCAGCACAGCAGAAGCTGTTTCTGAGTGTTCAGCTTGCGATGACTTGTCATCGTTTGTGTGTGTGTTTACCCCCCCTTCTTCAGATGAGGGGTTGTTTGAGTCAACAACAGTTATGTCTTGGTGTGTTTCACCGACATCTGTTATGTTGTCATTCGCGCCATTAGATGTAATGGGAATTACATCACTGCAAAGTGCTCCTGGTTGGGTTCCCGTGTCAGTGTGTTTCAAAGTTTCTAACAACCTGCGTATTTTCTCTGTCTCTTCCGAGTTCAGAGGTGTAGGGCCTTGTTTCTGGAACTTTTGTGATTTTTTCGCCTCGGTTCGTTTCGTCCGAGGTGGGGGACGGTCGGGTACGTCTTTCGGGGGTTCCTTTACGTACTGCCCCTGCCGATATGGTTTCTCATATCGTTGCGTCCTGCGCTCACCCCATTTACGATAATCACGTTCATCCTCTGAAAGAGGAGCATTTTTGTCCCAACGTGCACCTTCATTACGTGGTTTGTTATTTTGAACAGACTGTTTTCTCTCTTTCTTAGGAGGAGGTGGCGAAGCACGTCGTCCTTCTAGTTCAAGAGAGTGGGGTTTAACCTTTACACTAGGAAACACTTCAATGGGCGTCTTATCATGAGAACATGCTTCAAACACATTCACAGCACACTGTTTAATCTCACTGATGGATTTTTCTCTGAAATTTGCCATCATTTGTACTGATTTTTTAAAATCAGAGTGGAGATTTTTGGTGAAAACAAACTTAAAACCATCATCTTCTTCCATTCCGGTCTCATTCCTGTTACCAAAATAAGCTTGGAAGATTCTTTTGTAATAAACTTTTGGATGTTCATTCTTGCCCTGCGTGACCTTGTCAGCGGCTGGAAAACCAGCAGGTCCCGTGCAAGAGTCATACTCTTTGATCAGAGCCTCACACAGAAGGTTGTAATCCCTCTTCGTTGCATCTGGCAGACGCTCGATGAAGGTGAACACCTCTCTGTCC
>NW_023626573.1:0-2866 GCF_014905685.2 Nematolebias whitei | reverse complement strand
CCTCTATTCCAGAGGTCACTGCCTCCTTCCTATTATACAGAAAATTGATTTTTAACCTTGTGTCTGCTCCTATCTCCGTGTCTGTCTGGCCTCAGACGGCTATCAGCAAATGTTTGGTAGATATTCAGCTATCTTTTTTAATTAATCCAACTTTCACAGCCTAAATCCTGAAAAATCAAGCTCTACCCCCTTAATTTTGGTACATGAAGCTTATTCCTGCTTGTTTCAGCTAGTGGGCCCAAATCGTGCATTTTGTCTCTGATATTGATCCTGTAGATTTTCCACAGGATTCACCTGTACCACATTTATGAATTGCACACCTGATAACAACATTCACACACCCAGGCATTCAAATATGTTATTTCCATCCACTCCTGGCCGCAGTTTGTAATAAAACAAATACAAGCCTGGTATGCAACAACCCAGTGTCCAGACTTGTCCTTGCCTTATACAACAGCGCCCCCTTTCGGTCAGGATATGGTAGCACCAGTCACTCCGAAGCACTGACACGGAAGCACACCCCCTCCTTTTTTCAAGACAGTGAAAAAAAAAAGAAAATAATTCAACCTTCCCCCCTCGCAGCCTAAAACTGATAAGAAGAGGGAAAAGAGAAACCGTTCCTCTCACAGAGAAGGGAAAAACGAAACCGTTCCTCTCACAGGCACAGAATGTCTGTCAGAAACCTGCAAATCATGGCACACAATGAACTTATTCTAACATTACAACTACAGTGATCCCTGACCACCGGAAATTTGGTAAACACACTATTCTGTTCACATTTTCCCTCAAAGCTAAACTATCAATGGAGTCCAGTTTAGGCCGCAGTCAACACAGCCCGAGGAGGACACGCCCCTCAGCCCCAAGATGTTTGTGAGACGTTCGGAACCTTAATCCCGTCAGATTAAGGGTTTGATGGCCAATTCCGCTGAAAACGAGGGAAAATGTTTGGTCACCCACGTGACCCCGGCAGGCCTTCCGCCGTCAACCGGCACAAGTCCACACACTTGCGAAAACTACCTAACCGTCAAAGAAAGCGTTCGGCGCTTAAACTGTCTGAATATCGTAACCCACCTCGTCAGAATTAACACGAATCACCGGAAGTTAGCTTAAATAAAACCATCTTTATTTTCCGGAGATGGCCGCATGCACACCAACAGAGGAATTTGAATTTAGTTATAATTTGGTTTACGGCCGAATAGCCAGAAACTCCGGACCTTAAGGTCCAAACAGTTAACCAGCTTACCTGAAAGTAATGGGCCCAGTTCCTCTCTCTGTGTGCGCACCGCAAGCCACCTCGATCAAATTCAGTCTAGGCCGCGTCGCCTCGCCGCACGTCGGGTCACCATTTGTTGTGGCTAGAATACCACGTCGTGTTCAAAACGACTGAGGCGTCGCCCTTCGTATAAAAGATTTATTTGACAAAACATGGGTTACAGATATTCAGAGACAAACAATTGCATTAATAAGATATATGCATGTAGTGAACCTAGGCCCATGTCAAAACTGACCAGATGGACAGAGACAGTTATTTCATTGATCTGCATCCAGAAATACAGTTTGAGCCATCTGGAGACTTTCTTTCTTGAAGTAATCAAGTAGAAAAGACAATTCTCTATGATCATTACTATTTTACAAATGTTTGATAATCAAATTGTGTTAGTTCACTCAATGTTTACAGGTTGAAGAGAACTACTCATTTTATTTACATAAACAGTAAGTAATGATTTTTATTCCTCATTCAAAGAAGAAATCAGGTTAATATGCATTTCTTGATTTTTCTGTCTTCAATGAGCAAATTTGTAAGTATGTTAAAAGTCAGGTTTCGGTCAACTAAAATGTTTACTGAGAAGAAATGTCATGTTTAATCTTCACAGAAGATACAGGAGAGTTTGACTCCACGAAGTCTGGTTTTCTCCAATAATCTTTCTGTCTGTTTTTAAACTATCTCATTCTCTGCCCTCGACTTTTCATAACACCTTACATCACAAACCACACCTCTTTCTGGTCCATCGACCAATCAAAAAGCTCTCAAATGACCCGGAAGTCGACCCATTTAAAATGTGGCAACTTCCCAGTTCAGTGAGTTGTTGCGCTCAGGAATGAGTTCAACATGGGAGTTTTCAGAGCTTGAAAGTTTTCCTGAAAAAGAGTTCCAGACTTTAACTCTCTGAAGAGAGTTAAAGAGTTCAGAGTTCTTGGATGCTAACGCAGGCGTCCAGAATGCTTCTATTGGAATACAGAATGCAGTGACGATTTTGGGAATTATAACTTCTGTTTGGATAACCTCGCACGACTCTCGAAGTATTTTAGCTGCTCTCAACGGAGACGCTGAAAGAGTCAGAAAGGAACCCTACGCCGACGCTGATTTTATCATCAACCAGGTAGAAGGTTCTATTTTCGACCAAGTGTACCGTGAACAAGCTAAGAACTGAAGGAGCGTGCACGTTTCTGGTCAAACAGATTAATTCCCTCACACATCTCTCTGTAAGATAAATCTCCATTTTCCATCTTAAACTCTCCTTTCTCCTAAAATAATTACAGATATTTTAGAAATATCTGAAGCAAAGTTCTCAATCACCGCCGTGTGGTTGATGTCTGTTGTTCTGCTGAGAAGTGAGGACAATCTCCGTATTGTTCCAACTTCCTGTGAAACTTGAAATTGTTATTGTTTTCATATTTTGCCAAATTAATGTAAATGTTTGATGTTAAACTTTGATTCTGCAAATAAATGACCGCATTCATTTTGATGGGTCAAAGGTAAATAACGTCTCTCGTTACATTTCTGTTAAACTCAATGCACGCATTTACACAGTCAGAAAAATGAAGAACCCGTCTTAAAATGTATGAATATATACGCATATGTCAT
>NW_023626572.1:1306-2866 GCF_014905685.2 Nematolebias whitei | reverse complement strand
GTGGTAATTAGGTCCCCATCTGAACTTCATTTCTTTTCCCCATAGGGTCAGGTATACCACATTGAATATCCATGGAGATGTTGGTGGACAAGGTTGGGGATACGTCCCCACGGACAATCTGGGGAGATGTATTTCCTCCGAACGCTGTTCCTTTTGGGGGTCCTCCAGGGGAGGCCATCTTTTGTACTGGCGGTTTGAGTAGAAATAGCTTATCGAGTGGTTAGTATAATTAGGGAGATTGAACTTTGGTTTGTCAAGCCATACTATGCCATATGTGGTTTGTAAGGCTGGTATCTTCGAGCCAGTTTGTTTGCACTGGATCAAAACGTTGGTTACTCCAGCGCTAAGGCGTTTTGGGTCTATAATATCTTCCTCACGTACGGGGCCCCTGGTGAAGGTGCGATTAGACATGCTCGCTTAGGGTATCTTGTCTTCTGGTAGATTGGATGCGTGGGCTGCTCGGGTCCAGGTCCTCTGTGATCTCTATTCGTTACTCACCCTTTATAAAGTTCTACACTGAGCGGTGAGGGGTGGTATAAGTCCGGTCTTAATCCTCGCCACACCCACTTCCATTGCCTGACTGACCACTCAGAGGGTTCTCCTAGGGGTCCCTCCGTTGGCTCAAGCTGATCGCCAAGATAGCTAATCATTTCATCCCAATCACCATATCTCTCCATTGCTTCTCCCATAACTCGCTCCACCAGCTCCTCTCTTGCGGCCTTATGCTGGTCGTAGGCTTCTCCCATCTCTGTCAGCGCTGTTGTCAGGCTGATCAGCGGGTGTCCTCTGTAAGATACTTTTATTCTGTTAGCCGCTCGTGTGGGGTGTGAGCCCCACCTGTCAAGTGGAGTTTGGACTCGATCATACAACATTTTCAGGGGTAACTGGGTATTTTCAATCACCACTCGTTCCGGTTCTGCTATTCTCTTGTTGATTTTTGTTCTCAGCGTTGGGCTCGTAGCCCAGATTATCAGTCCTCCCAGCGAGATCTCGCAGTATTCTGTTTGGTGAGGTTCTTCATAGTTTGGGCCCCACTTGAGTGTAACTGATTTATTCTTTATTTCCATTTGGACCATATTAAAGATCCATGGTGTTCCCATTGGACTAGGGTTATATGGGAATTTTAAGTTATCACTTAACAGGGTTAGGCCAGGGACTCTGTGGCTAGCTCTAGTGAGATCTGCTTCTCTAAATGTTTGCAGATGTGAATTATAATAATTTTTTGTTTTTGCCAGGAAGTTTGAAAAGTCCTTCTTTGGTCTGTCTAATTCTACCACTTGGCCTCTTACAAGCAGGGCCGGTTTATATATCTCAGTTCCGGGTGCTTGAAACAACATATTCTGCACTTCTTCTTCAGTTGTATGGCTACTCTGAGTATTAAAGGCATTTACTTTATATTTCCATGTTGGTAAGGCTGCTATTGCACTGGTTTTAACACGACATGTTTCAATAGGCCTGACTTGTTTTACGTGCCCTATTTTTCTCCAGATGTGGCTCGTGTCTTTTATTGTTTTTCTTAGAGGTTCTTTACCTTTTCTTTTCTTGCTCCCAGCGATGAGT
>NW_023626572.1:0-1206 GCF_014905685.2 Nematolebias whitei | reverse complement strand
TTTCCTTGGAACGCTTTTTTGGCCCAACTTTTCAGTCCTTTCTTCTCAGGTCTGTTTGCTACTGGCTCCTCCGAGCAGTTTTTGTATTCCTTAATTGGGTGGGCTGTGGCTCCCACCAGGCACGTTCCTTCTTCCTGGATCGGGTGTACTGCAGCTCCCACCGAGTACACTCCCTGGTATGGTGCAATGACCATCTGCACGGAAACTTTAACCCTCTGGGTGGAGTCGGGCTTCGTGGGCGTTCCTGCCCTTTGTGCAGCAGTTCCGGGGATCTGAAGCACTCCTTTCCTCTCCCAAGCTTCAGGGGTTACTAAGAATTCAACTGTTTTCTGCATGGGTTTAGCTTCATGCCTGGCCCATCCATCCAGACTGGTAGTATAATAATACAAGTTATTATGTCTGGTTCCGGTCTCTCGGGGGACGTCTGGCAGGGGCACCAGGGGGACTTCCTGGTTCATAATTACCTCCGTAATCAGCTGAGCCCATGTTGTTAATTCCCAGGGCCCTGTCCAGCCTTTCTGTCCAGCCTCACCGGTTTCTTCGTCAGGCAACATACCTGCCTCTTCTTTTTTGCTCCCTGCGCTTGTTTGGTTTCGAAGTACTCTAAAAACTAAGGGAAACTGCTGAGTACCGAGGGAGGCATTCCTTTTCTTACCCCTCGAAGAATCATAAGGCCAGGCTCGTTGTACAGCCTGCTCGAGCAATTCTCCGGGATTTAACTTTTTCCTGTGCTGCTGCTTCTCTTTTCTTTCATCTAGTTCTCCCAGTTCCGGATATAGTAGTGGGGCTGAAGGTGTTACCTTTAGAGAGCTGTAGATGAGTTCTTGGTCATACTGCTGTTCAGTCAGGGATCCTTCCGAGGTCCTGGTTTCATCTTCATCAAGTTGAGCTCTGAAAGATTTGAGGGGACTGTGATACCTCCTTACTTGCCAGCCCATTGCCCTCTCAGAGTGCAGCAGTTGGCCTTCCTCCATCTGTGTATCACAGGCTGAACAGTATTTTACTTCGGTGCCATCCCACTCGCATGCACAGTTTTGTGGGCCTTTGCCGCTTATGTCCCATTGTGTGATGATAGTTGCTTGAGGTAATGTGGTAATCCTGCATTCTCCACAAATGAATGCGTCCATTACCTTTACAGGTTTTATCTGCAGCTGACGCACGTCCATCTTGTTTGTTTTAGGCTTGATGGGCTTCTCCGTCCCTGGT
>NW_023626571.1:0-2866 GCF_014905685.2 Nematolebias whitei | reverse complement strand
CATCCATTATCTTTACCTGATTCTTCCTTCTTAAATTGCAGGGGTCACTGGTGCCCATGTCCAGCCATCTCTGTGTGAGAGGCGGGGACACTCTGGACAGGTTTCCAGTCCATCACAGGGACACTTATAGAGACAAATGACATAAACAACCATTCACTCTCTCTCTCGCTCACACCTAGAGACAATTTAGAGTTACATATCAGCCTAACATACATGTTTTTGGTCTGTGGAAGGAAAATGGAGTACCCAGAGAAAACCCACACATGCACGGAGAGAACATGCAAACTCCACCCAGAAAGTCCCCCAGACCGGGATTTGAACTAGGGCGACCTGCTCCACTGGGTTTGTGTTGGGATTTCCTCCCAGGTCCCTGGAAAGCTCTCTTAAGAAGGCACCCAGGAAGCATTCTGATTAGATGGTCTAAACCACCTCAATTGGCTCCTTTCGATGCAGAAGAGCAGCGGCTCTACTGTAAGGTCCTCCTGGATGACGGTGCTCCTCACCCTGTCTCTAAATCTGAGCCCTTCCTCCACATGGAGGAAGCTCATCTCAACAGCACAATGACTACAGCTGAAGCCCTGATCCATTAATCTAACTGCTCCATGTTACCATCACTCATGAGCAAGATTTGACCAACAACTCCTCTGTTTCAGGGAGTGACTCATCACTGACCTAGAGGGAGCATCCAACTTGTTCCAGTGAGAACCATGAGTTCTGACTCAGAGGAGCTGACTCTCCACCCAGCTGTTTTACAGTCCACTGTGAACCACCCCAAGTGCCTCAAGACGCCAACAGAACCACGTTATCTACAAAAAAAAAAAGAGGAAAAGATCAAACAAAACCAGACACCCTGCTCTCCCCAACTGCACCTTGAGATCCTGTCCACAAGCACCACAAACAAGTTTGGAGACAAGGAGCAGACATGGTGGAGTCCAAACCTGAAACAGTGGTCTCAACCAGTGGTCTGTGGGGAAACTGGTAAATGCCTAATTATGTGAATACATCTGTCTAAGCCTTTGAATAGACACAAAGCTGTTTCTTGCAGAAGTCCCAATGTTGTTCTTTCTTCATTCCACCATCATTGCTCACTGGGACTCGTTCACACTGACCAGCAGATGCTGGACTGCATAATGTCATCCAAGAAGTGCTTTGACATTTCATACTTGTGTAGCAAAAGCAGAAGTGTGAGATAAGCATAATTTATCTACAGCTGCAACGTCAGCACACCCACTGTGTCCACCTCGTAAAGTTCTGCTTTGTTACTTCCAAAAACTACAAAGAAACAAGTAAAACAATATATGAAAGCAGATATACTACAAACTTTGAAAAAAATGACTATTCCTTGACCTGACCTCTGAATATCCAGCAGGTTTTTGACCACAGTTTCTCTTTTAAGCTGCACAGACGTCCCATGGAAGATTTTGCTGTCAGAAAATCAAAAAGGTCCTGACAGATGACATCAAGCAGCATTCACATCAACACATTTGCAACAACTTTAGTCAGCTTGTCAGTCATTATCCAACAGCCCCACAGATTCACTACTGTCTCATCACTCTGGAAAACCTTTGCTGACACATGAACCCACACAAACGTTTCAACAGCAACTTCTACAACTTCCCTTTTCTGGCAGTCAGGTTTCCACTCGTTGCACCAATCTGCCAGTCCTCAACCTGGAGGAAACCTCGTCTTCATCTTTTACAGACTGTAATTATGTTCAAAATGCTCTCAGCTTGTTTCACGCGTTCATTCTAAAACACTTGTAAAAGTGCATTTTACTGTCCCACTTTCTGAAACCCACCTCCACACATACAATGACGCTCTTCTGTTATAGTAAACCTCAGTGTTGAGTCAGCAGCTTATCCTCCTTCCACCAGCTGAGACGGACTGGGATCAGCAGACGCCCCACGGAGTATTCCCCAAGTTCTGCCTTTATGTGAATGTTTGATGTGCAGGTCTCCAGGAGGACTCTGCTGACTTCACACCTAAATACAGAGACCCAACTGTTTCTGTTTGGCTCTGATGTTTACGTGCGTTCAAGTGTGTGTCAGTGTGACTACACACACCTGCTGTTTCTAGTGACTGTGTATGGTGCAAGAGGAATGTTTCATACATCCACATAAAGAGGATGATATATTCTCTTAGCATGTTTAGACAACCATAAAGTAAACACAGCGTGGATGTTTTCCTGCAGAGTATACGTAGAACTGAAGAAGGAGCTTGTGGCTCCAAGTGATCTGTTCATTCTATGTAAGCATGTTCAGGATGGAAACAGAACTGTAAATTGTTGGGATGCAGACACTTGCAGCAGATAAGATAGGCATTACTGAGAATCACGGCTCTTCATTAAATGTGAAAGAGAGATCATTAACGCTGGTTAGACCTCAAACAGTTTCACCGATGTTCAGGTAGGATTTAGTGTGGTAGTAGCTGAGAGGCAGTCACAAGGCATACTCCAAGTGTTGCACATTGTGTGATATCATTGTTTAAAACTTTGGTATTAACTCTAACTGTTAGCAAAACATGCCATGAACTGCACATAAATTAGTGAAATTTTCAGAAAGTAGAAAGGAAATGACCAGTTTTGGCTGAAATCAGACTGCTGTTTGTTCGCTTCCACCAAACATGGATCAAAGTTTGACTCCTTTTCTCCTGTTTCCAGGGAAGTTGTTCTGCAGTTGTAGCTGCAGGAGTATATTGCAGATGTCTGCTATGGTATTTTAACTAGTTAAGTACAATATATACCTTTAACAGAAAGCAAACAAATGGTATCCTGATGCATGCTCAATAATCCAGGTAGAAAAATCTAAAAAAGTTAAATCTGGTCCTCTGGACATTCAAAAAAACAAAACAAAGCAAAACAACAAAA
>NW_023626570.1:0-2867 GCF_014905685.2 Nematolebias whitei | reverse complement strand
GCCCATGAGATGTTTAATGTACAACGTGGTGCAAAAACGAGAGCTGACGTTCATAGCAGTTTCACAGTTTGCTGCCCAGGAGCAGTTCAATATACAACGAGGTGCAAAAACGAGAGCTAACATTCATAGCAGTTTCACAGTTTGCTGCCGATGAGCAGTTCAATGTACAACGTTGTGCAAAAACGAGAGCTGACAATCGTAGCAGTTTCACAGTTTGCTGCCCAAGAGAAGTTCATTGTACAACGCACTGCAAAACGAGAGCTGACATTCATAGCAGTTTCACACATTGCAGCCCAAGAGCAGTTCAATGGACAACGCGGTATAAAAACGATAGCTGACATTCATAGCAGTTTCACAGTTTACTGCACATGTGATGTTTAATGTACAACGTGGTGCAAAAACGAGAGCTGATGTTCATAGCAGTTTCACAGTTTGCTGCCCAGGAGCAGTTCATAATACAACGCGGTGCAAAAACGATAGCTGACATTCATAGCAGTTTCACAGTTTGCTGCCCAATAGAAGTTCATTGTACAATGCAGTGTAAAACAAGATCTGACATTCATAGCAGTTTTACAGTTTGCAGCCCAAGTGCAGTTCAATGGACAACATGGTGTAACAACAAGAGCTGACATTCATAGCACTATCACAGGTTGCTACCCAAGAGCAGTTCATTGTATAACGCATTTCAAAACAAGAGCTGACATTCATAACAGTTTCACAGTTTGCTGCCCATGAGCTGTTCAATATACAACGCAGTGCCAAGATGAGAGCAGTCATTCATAGCAGTTTTACAGTTTGCTGCCCATGAGCTGTTTAATGTACAACGTAGTGCAAAAACGAGAGCTGACATACATAGAAATTTCACAGTTTTCTGCCCAAGAGCAGTTCAATGGACAAGGCTGTTGTCTGCTTTCCGATAAGCAAAGGTAACCACTGGAAGTAGCGATAAGCACCTTTGCTTGCAGCCTCTCCTCCAAGGGGTCCGGAAGCTTACTTCAGCGCCGTGGTATTACCTGTAGCTGTCTAAAGTAGCCTCATTAAGGCTGCAACGAGGTGATTCATCCAGAATATTAACGACCTTAAATCCGTGAGTCACACCCTAATCTCACTCTGTTACCTCGAACCTCCAAGCAGCAGGGACGGATCTTCTGGTCTAGAGAAACTCGCGTTGTGGCCGCTCACCTCTTACTTTAGCGTTGCAATTGTTATCTGTTCTGGTAATCTTTAGGGCCCTGGAAATGGGCACAAGGGTGTTGTCTCTCATCAACTAGGAAACCTTTACAAAAACCTCCTATTGTTGTGTTGTTAAGTTGAACCAAGCTTCACCATGTATTTGGTTGATAAGGATGAAATAATAGCCCAGATTTATACGTTTTGCTTTGCTTTAATCATCAATTTGCATAGGGGTACAGCAACAGGCACAATTTTACAATGATTAATTTTCATGATTACACCGGATACTCTTTCTTTACTAAAATAAGGTAATGGAATCTTCCTGATGACTTCTAATCCCCAAGAGCCCTTGGGGACTTTGCGAACACTACCTTCCCTCAGACCTTTCACAAATCAAGCCAAAAGATGTTCTCTCTCAACTCCCTCATGAACCAGAAGCACCTTCGAGCAAATCCCACTAATACCCGGTCTAATATTCTCGAATTTATCCTGTATGCTAAATCTCTAATTTGATAAAACAATTTGGTTAGAGCAGAGTAAGAATGAGGTCGTCCGCTTACCATGATTTTGAGGTGACCCTTAGTGAGTCACTGTGAAGGTAAGGGCATATTTCCAGTTCTCTAGGAGAGAGATACAGGCCGAACCTCGAAGGCAAGTACAACTATCCCAAATTAGAGGATCAGAGTTTTGGACGGGCCCAGGTCAAGCGATTAATAGAAGTAGGAAGCTCATCCAGTTTACGTATCGATGAACGAAAGCTTAAATCCAATCCCATGTCGGTGAAGAAAATAATTAACTTCCAACATCATCTCAAAACTGGTAAAATCCAACTCCTTTTTGGGCTCATTCTGATCCAACAAGCTGCCTCTTGCCTGTAATTCCCTCTGCTCGGCTCTCCAGTTCAGCTCCGACTTTTGCATTGACCAAGTTTATTCTGTTCAGTCTGTATTTAAAGACTTCTTTTTCCCTCCTCCTCTTAAGGAGGGGTTTTCGAAAATTACATCATATCTTTTCCAGTAACTTCTCTGCTGTTTTGCACCTCAACCGGTTTAGACTAGTTCTCTGGTACTTTCCAGAACTTGTTTTGCTCAAAGATGCGTCATCATGAGATGAGTTGTGTTTGAACTCTATGACTTCTTGTTTTCCTCTACTGCTCGAGGCGAGCCCAGGCTTGTCCTAGGTGGGCCTGTTCAGACATGTTCTCTGTTACATGAGGCCTCTTTAACTTTACCATTTCACAAAGTAAAAGTAAATCACACAATCATACAAAAGATTATACAATTTCTTAAAGATTAATACTTCCATTAATTGATTATTTGTTGATTATTAGTAAAACAGTAAAACAGCTTTGGTTACACATTATCATTTTTAGCTGGATTTAAAGCAGGAGTTCAGTCCTTGTATTTCCAGCTGCTGAGGAGAACTTTGATCAGGCTTCACCTTTTATTAAAGCTGGTCGTCTGTCATGCATCATCACTACAGACACCTCGTTTATTGACACCCCCTTCTTGAAGTCGGATCTTTCTCCTCTCCGGCACCAGGTTCGCTGTAACCTAGCCCTCCTGTTCTCCCTCCCAGGAGTCAACCACCGTCATGTTGTCCAGGTCTGCGTTTGAAGTGGATTGCCCCGCCTGATCTTCATCCGGCGCCGCTCGCTTCCTGGGTACCCGGACCTCCTGGGCCGGGACGGCGGA
>NW_023626569.1:0-2867 GCF_014905685.2 Nematolebias whitei | reverse complement strand
GCCTACACTACACAACAATACATGAAAGACTTGGAAAGACACCTTAAAAACACTTTTGCTTTCGCACAGAAAAACCTGGAAAAATCAGCTGAAGGACGCAAAGCGTACTACGACCAAAAGGCCTCTCACGAGGAACTCCAAGTGGGAGACAGGGTCTGGTACTACACGTTTGCACCCAAAACTGGGAGAGGAGAGTCCGGGACCGGAACTCTCGCCCGTAAGCTGATGCCCAGATGGACTGGACCCCATCTGATAACCGACAAAGTGTCCCCAATTATCTACCAGATAAAAATCAGTAAAGGCCAAAAAGAACCAACTGTTAAATGGGTACACCGTAACCAGGTTAAACCACACAAGGCGTGCAATAACTCCTCAGGAGACAAAGATCTCACAAAATCTGACCTCGTGGGAACAAGGGTCATCCAAGCAGAAGATAACTAATGGATAAGAAACTTAACCATAGTTTAAATTCACAGGACCTACCCTTGACCATGACGAAGCTAAGACCTATCTCTTTGTGTTTCCATAGGACAATGATGATACCACTACTGGTAATCTTCACCCTCTTGGGTGCCACCCAAGAGGGGCAAGCCGAGATCGTAACCCTTGGACCCACCTCGGGCATCGCTCTGCGGGACCAGCAGGGACTGCTCATCACAGATTGCCGCCTATACACTCGAAAGGTCTTCGTCCGCTTCGACCCCCAAACCGTGGTCCAACAACACATTAACATTAAAAATGAGTGGTTAAACAGGCCATGGTACACAGTATCCCTAGAGGGTGCTAAAGCAGAGATCCAACACATCCTAAAACAACTGCATAAATTTACTTACACTCAACAAGAGTTGGGCGGAATAAGTACAAGGCAAAAGCGCGGCATCGGCGGACTTTTGCTTGCTGCATCGTCACTAGGATCACTGTTCAGCCTAGGGTTGTCCGCATACAACACTGTCAGTATAACGTCCCTAAAACAACATGTGTATGAAGTAGAGAGCGAGGTCCCAAAGATCCGAGCGCAAATGAACCTTCAACTAACACAATTGACACAGGTGACTAAAACCGTAAAGGATACTGTTCTAGTGCTGAATACTCACACCCAAGAAATCAAAGCCCTCGTAATAGCGGTAAATGAGTTAGCCCTTAAGGTTGAAGCGGATTACGCTGTCGCACACCTAATGGATAGGATTTTTGCTGACATGCTTAGAGATATCAGTTCGTCGGTAGATACACTAGCCACCGGTAGGATCCCACCGTATCTAGTCTCTCTACAGATGGTGAACGACATCCTCAGCTCCGCTACGCACGAAAAAGTTACGCAAACACAGGCACACCTGGCTTACACTCTCGGTAGCGCAATCCCAATCTACGTCAATCACAAAACATTTGAAATGGCGTTCATTATCAACCTACCGATAATTCCCTCAAACGGCATATATAGACTCAGGGACGTCGTAAATGTTGGCAATTGGCACGGCGAAAACCATGTTCAAATTGACACACCAAGGATGGTTGCGTACCACGACGACAACCCCTCCGTTTACCTAGCTCCAAACCTGCAGATGTGTGTTCTCACTCGGGAGATACACTATCTGTGCCCGAGCAAACCGTTTATGTGGAATAAAACCGCGGGCATATGCGGATTAACACCTATTCCGGAAAATTCTAAGTGCTCAACGACCGTAACGCCTCGACACCTGGCTAAAGATGCAAAAGCGGAAATAATTGGCTCTCGTTGGCTAGTGAACGCTCCTCAAAGACAGGCGATCATAGCCTACGATCAACCCGGGGCAAATAGACCTTTGGCGTTACCGGACAAAACGATGTGGATCAGTGTTCCCCAGGGAACAACCATACACATTGGTGATTTGACGCTCTATCACCTCGATCCGGAACGATGGGACGCGACTCTGGATGACTCAGAGTACCTGAGAAATATGTCTATAGACATAGATCCAGAGACTCTGGGAAGGATCCGTTTTGAAGGCACCCAAGTCGTCGACGTGGAACCAATAAACCAAGTTCTCAAGTCCCTCAGGTCCACAACTAAGAACCCGATCCAACCAATTAACTATGCGTGGTCGAGCGCGGACACATTAATCATAGCCCTGCTAATGACGATAACCCTCGTATTGTGTGGGATACTCGCATCCCTGTCCCGGGGCCAAACGTCACTCCGAGTCGACGTGGATCGCCATGCAGCGCACCTCGATATGATTATGCCTCGCGTAAGCGGGTCCGCAAAGAAGCCACTCACACGGGACAGCGCGACTGAAACTGACAACCAGGGTGAGGAGGAGCAGTGAAACGATGTTTCTAGATGCTTAGTCACTACTCTTGTCGGTGTTGAAACGTTGTTTAGTTGATTTTGGTTGTTTCTGAGGTAAGAATGAATCTTGTGTGTAGTAAGTTAGAGACTAAGAAGCCTTTGACCATGCCAACATGCAGTTCATTCATTAAATTGCAATCTTTGCGGAGTCAATGTATATTATTGCTACTTTAAGTACCATAATCTACATTGGTCTCACATCGCTTAAGCCGAACCTACTCGAACAATTCTATTCGGGGGGATAGCTAATTCTTTTTGATAAGTCTCGCCATAGACTTCCAAAACATTTATGGGGAAACCAAACACCCAATCTCAAGTCGTTCGTCTAAAAGACAACAGACATTTGAACCAAACTATATTTTGCCATGTAAAGCTAACTTAACCCAAGTTAGAAATGGAAAAGTAGTTTGGAACCCTTTTCTATAGGCTTAAACCCCTGTAGTTACCCCTTTTCAGCATGCTCCACCCCTTAACTGGTAGTCGTAGCTGTTCCCAACCATAATAGCTTACACACCAGGTGCATATAGTTTAAGGCCTTATG
>NW_023626568.1:0-2868 GCF_014905685.2 Nematolebias whitei | reverse complement strand
AGGAAGGCCCTCAGGGCCAGATTTGACCTGAGGCTTAGTTCACTACAGTCCCCCCTTTGGAAATCATCGCCTGTCCATGGGGATGAATTCTAACATGAACTTATGCCTTCGAATGTCCTTGAGCTTGATGTAATCCAGCAAGGAAAAACAAAAGTCAAAGGAGGTAATCCCACAATGTTTTTGGTAATTCCATTGTGTTGTTGGTAATTCCATAATGTTGTTGGTAATTCCATTGTAGCAATGCTTTAACCCCTTGGAAACAAAGTCTGTAATCCATTGAAAAAGTCATATAATCCACAACGATAAATCCACAACGAATGGAGGTGTTGATTGATCAGCATACAGAGGGGTTCCCTTGGATTGAACTGAAGATGCGGCCACTGGATGAAGATTGGAGACCAACGTCAGTATTGCAGGCCTCCTCCAGCGAAGGTCGTCGCTGGGTGACGTCCAGTCGGTGCCGTTCTGGTTCAATGTGTTATGCAATTATGTGGTTTAAGGTGGGCTTATGAAGGGGATTTTACATAAGGCCTTAACCTATATGCACCTGGTGTGTAAGCTATTATGATTGGGAACAGCTACAGCTACCAGTTAAGGGGTGGAACATGCTGAAAAGGGTAACTATAGGGGTTTATACCTATAGAAGGGCATTCCAAACTATTTTTCCATTCCTAACTTGGTTTAAGTTAGCTTTACATGGCAAAATATAGTTTGGTTCAATTGTCTGTTGTCTTTTAGACGAACGACTTGAGATTGGGTGTTTGGTTTCCCCATAAATGTTTTTGGAGTCTATGGCGAGACTCATCAAAAAGAATTAGCTATCCCCCCGAATAGAATTGTTCGAGTAGGTTCGGCTTAAGCGTTGTGAGACCAATGTAGATTATGGTACTTAAGGTAGCATTAATCTACATTGACTCCGCAAAGATTAGGTTTTAATGAGTGAACTGCATGTTGGCATAGTTAAAGGCCTCTTAGTCTCTAACTTAACTACACACAAAATTCATTCTTACCTCAGAAACAATACCAAAACCAAATAAACAACGTTTCAACATCGACAAGAGTAGTGACTAAGCAACTAGAAACATTGTTTCACTGCTTCACCTCACCCTGGTTGTCAGATTCAGTCACGCTGTCCCATAGGATTTGTTTCTTTGCACACCTTGTGTGGTTTAACCTGGTTTCAATGTACCCATTTAACAATTGGCTCTTTTTGGCCTTTACTGATTTTTATCTGATAGACAACTGGAGACAGTTTGTCTGTTATCAGATGGGGTCCAGTCCATCTGGGCATCAGTTTACGGGCGAGAGTTCCGGTCCCGGACTCTCTTCTCCCTGTCATGGGGGCAAACGTGTAGTACCAGACCCTGTCTCCCACTTGGAGTTCCTCGTGAGAGGCCTTTTGGTCGTAGTACGCTTTGCGTCCTTCAGCTGATTTTTCCAGGTTTTTCTGAGCGAAAGCAAAAGTATTTTTAAGGTGTTTTTCCAAGTCTTTCATGTATTGTTGTGTAGTGTAGGCTGTTGCCATGGCAGCATCGCCTGGTTGGTACAACAGGTGTAGAGGGAGAGTCATTTGTCGACCCGTCATCATCTCGAAAGGAGAGATGCCAGTCGATGTGTGTGAAGTGGCCCTTATGGCCATGAAGACCAGAGGGAGTTTCACGTCCCAGTCCTTGTGGTTTGCGGCTACGTATTTTTTCAAAATACTCACCACAGTCCTGTTTGCTCTCTCTACCTGGCCTGAAGCCTGTGGATGGTAGCCAATATGGAAGTTGGCTTTGACGCCTAGCGTCTTCCACAGTTCTTTCATTACTTCACCTGTGAAGTGTGTACCTTGGTCTGAGTTCACCCTGAGGGGAAGTCCAAACCTTGAGAATACATGATTCATTAATAACATAGCAGTGGTTTGTGCTGTGTCATTAGGGGCTGGTAGACATTCTACCCATTTGGTAAACGCGCAGGTTACCGTGAGAAAATATTTATTTCCTCTAGAGGTCTTAGTGAGTGGTCCGACCCAGTCAATCTGGAGGTCCGACCATGGAAATGCAATGCCTCTACTATGCAGTGGTGCTCTGTGGAGTGGTCTGGATGGCTGAAACTGGCCACAGACCAGGCACCCTTTTATGTAGTCTTTCGTCATTAAAACTGTCAAAATGCACTATTTTCTGTTAAAAATGTGACGAATAAACTCCCAAAAGCGTACTGAGACGGCGCTCAGTTCAAAACAGCAGTTTAATCATGCAAACGACTCGTTTGAACGAATCAGAACCGAGCCGGAACAGAACCGGGTCGAGCAGAACCCGTTCCTCTCTGCACCACAGATTAAACATAATCAAACGCTTTCCACAGCTTATTAGCTCACAGATAACAGATGTACCATTTCAGCTTTAAAATGAAACACATTGACGTTATTTCAGCTTTAAAACACCACAACTGAAAACTTTCTCTGAACACCACAGCTGCAAAATTAGAAAGCTGCACTTTTCATGCCAACAGTCAGTTCACGTATCAACACAGACTCCGTCACATTTAACTCACGCCTCTTCAAACATTCGTACGGCCACGAAATGTCCAAATGGCGGATATCTGGTCACGAGGAGCTCTTTAGAAACCTGTACCGGGCCACCAGAAATGTAGTGAGATAGGTCGGTTAGCTTTGTTAGCTTCGGAGCTCCACTACATGTTATAATATCTGGACTAGTTCAAGTACCTGATATTATACTTAATTTAAACGGGTTCTCTCTTTTTCGAGCTACTTGACAGATATGTGACAGAGATCATTGACGTGAGACGTTAATTTTCTTTGACCCATCAAAATGAATGCGGTCATTTATTAACAGAATCAAAGTTTAACATCAAACATTGTACACG
>NW_023626567.1:0-2869 GCF_014905685.2 Nematolebias whitei | reverse complement strand
TCTTCTCCCTCCCCTCTGCTGATGACATTGCTGACATTATCAGCAAGTCTAAGTCCTCATCCTGTCAGCTCGATCCATTTCCCACAGTTCTTGTTAAATCCTGTCTCCCGTCTCTGCTCCCCATCATCACTAACATCATCCACTCCTCCCTAACCTCTGGCATTGTTCCCACAGCTTTCAAATCTGCGGCCATCACCCCATCATCAAGAAACCAGGTCTTGACTTTACCAACTTCAGTAATCTTCGTCCAATCTCTAATCTGCCCTTTATTCCCAAAGTTCTTGAAAAAGCCGTTGCTAGTCAACTTCACTCTCACCTATCCAACAATAACATTTATGAAGAGTTTCAATCTGGTTTTCGCCCCCACCATAGCACCGAAACAGCTCTAATAAAAATAATTAATGACCTTCTTCTTGCTGCTGACTCTGCTCTTCTGTCTATCCTCATTTTACTGGATCTAAGTTCTGCCTTCGACACAATCTGTCATTCTATCCTCAACAGACTAACCTCCATTGGCATCTCAGGTACTCCGTTAGACTGGTTCAAATCATCTCTCTCTGACCGCACTCAATTCATACAGCTCAAATCCTTTCGTTCCCAGTCTTCCCCCGTTTCCATGGGTGTCCCCCAAGGCTCTGTCCTCAGACCCCTCCTCTTCATCATTTAACTCCTTCCTCTAGGTCACATCTTCCGTAAATTTGGCATCCATTTTCACTGTTATGCTGATGACACACAGCTCTACTTGTCAACAAAACCAAACTCCACCCACCCACCCTCCATCCTCACCGACCGTCTCAATGAGCTAAATCACTGGTTTTCTAACAATTTCCTACAACTAAACAGTGACAAAACAGAAATCATTCTTGTCAGTACCAAAAACTCTATTTCAAAATCAGAAAATCTTCTCATCCCCCTTAACAACTCTCTGCTATCCCCTCGCCTCAGGTCAAGAGTCTTAGTGTCATCCTCGACACCACTTTCTCCTTCACTTCTCACATCAACAATGTCACTCGGTCTGCCTATTTCCATCTCCGAAATATTAACTGTCTCCGCCCTTCTCTCACACCCCGCTCCACAGCCATCCTTGTTCACAGTCTTGTGACTTCTCGGATTGACAACTGCAACTCCCTCCTTTATGGCCTCCCCAAAAAATCTCTCCAGAAGCTGCAATTGGTCCAGAACTCAGCTGCCTGTGTCATAACTCAAACCTCCTCCTATAACCACATCACTCCTGTCCTGCAGTTGCTCCACTGGCTCCCGGTTAAATCACTCATCATCTTTAAAATTCTTCTTCTCACTTTCAAAGCTATCCACAACCTTGCCCCTCCGTACCTATCTGACCTCTTACACATCTTCATCCCCTCTCGCTCTCTAAGATCCTCCTCTTCACTACACCTCCATGTACCCTCTGCCCGCCTCTCCACCATTGGGAGCAGGGCCTTCGCCTGCTCTGCCACTCATCTCTGGAACTCTCTACCCCCAGACCTATGAAACACCACCTCTCTTTATCTATTCAATTTAATTAATTTATTCCTGTTGATCTTTGTTCTTACTGTAAAATGTCCTTGGGTGTCCTGAAAGGCTCTTTTTAAATAAAATGATTATTATTATTAGTATTATATATACAAATATATATACATATATACAAATATATATATATATATATATATATATATACATATATATACAAATACATAGACTCAGAGACTCTACTTCCTCAGACGGCTGAGGCGAGCTGGTCTGGGAAGCTCAGTCCTCACCTCCTTCTACAGGTGTGCAGTGGAGAGCATCCTGTGCTCGAGCATCAACGTGTGGCATGGAGGCTGCACAGCTGCAGAAAGAAAAGCTTTGCAGAGAGTGGTGAAGGCTGCACAGAAATCTGTCGGAATCAGCCTCCCCACCATCACAGACATCTACACATGCAGATGCAGGAAGAGGGCCACCTGCATCATGAAGGACCCCAAACCCAGCACACACACTTTTTGCCCCACTCCCCTCAGGAAGGAGGTTAAGGAGCATTAAGTGTAGAACCACTAGACTGAGGAACAGCTTCTACCCTGAGGCTGTTAGACTCATGAATCTCTAACTAGAATAATCACTGTGAAAAACTATATCATGTTGCTGCTGATCTGTTTCATGTTGCTGATCTGTTTCAATGTTGATGCTCACAGACTCATGTTCATGTTTGTGCTGATGTTCAAGGTTTTATGTTATGAGTGCTTAGTGTATATTTAGTTGATGTTTTTCTTAGTTCATATCTTAGATGTTATTACTGTTTTTCTTATACATTTTATTGTTGGATATAACTGGGACCCCGTGTACATAAATTCGCTCCACCACATGTACCACATGAGGTGCGAATGACAATAAAGAAACTCTGACTCTGATATATATATATAAATATATATATATATATATATATATATACACACACATATATATATATATATACATATATATACAAATATATATATATACATATATATACACATGTATATACACAGATATATATATACATATATATACATGTATATATACATATGTATATACACAAATATATATATACATATATATACATGTATATACACAAATATATATACATATATATACATATATACAAATATATACATATACATATATATATTTACACAAATATATATATATATATACACACAAATATATACATATATATATACAAATACATATATATAAATATATACATATATATACACATATATATATATATTTATATATACATATATACATATATATATACAAATATATATACACAAATATATACATATATATATACAAATATATATATACAAATATATATATATATACATATATATACAAATATATATATATA
>NW_023626566.1:0-2869 GCF_014905685.2 Nematolebias whitei | reverse complement strand
ATGATCCTAAGGTCACTGATTTGACATCAGGTCAAGTTCACTACACCGGGATGAAGAGGGCCGGTCTCTGATGGGCGGGGCTGCGGTGAAGCTCAGCGAGACAGCCGTGGAACGTCTTGCCACTGGCTCATTTCATGTGGAGGATGTGAGAGGGAGCCACTGTCAGGTCAGTCGAGCTGACAGACTGGCTAAAAATAGACACTTTCATCATTAAATGATGTTTTAATCCAAACTCGTGTCACCTTCACACACATCCTCCGCAAAAACCGTCATTTGCTCTGCCATTTGTTGTCCTAGAGCGCCATCTGTTGGCGGTCTCAGGGAAACGCTGAAAACTCCTTCCTCCAGCTGCAATGCGGGCCGGCAGACGGCAAAAGAGGTGCACCGGTTGAGGATGACGTCAGCTGCCCTGCAGAAGGAGCGTACATCTCCTCCCACCTCTGAACGTGTACGCCAACAGTGTAACGTGTTGTTCGCTGCGGCCATCTGGATCACATGCTGGTGAGCTCGGTTGGAGAGCGGTGTCACCGTCTGGGTTACACTAACCAGAGGCGCGGGACACTGGTCCACCTTGTCAATAAACCAGGTGTCTGTGGTGATAATGCATGAACAGACCACCAGCTTTAAGAAAAATGAAGCCTGATCAAAAGTTCTCCTCAGCAGCAGAAGGACTGAACTCAAGCTTTAAATCAAGCTGAAAAAGATAATGTAACCAAAGAGTTTTACTGTTTTGATAACGTGTAACTAAACTGTTTTACTGTTTTACTAATAATCAACACATAATCAATTAATGGAAGTGTTAATCTTTAAAACATTGTATAATCTTATGTAAGATTGTGTGATTCACTTTTGCTTGTGAAATGGTAAAGTTGAAGAGGCCTCATGTAACAGAGAAACATGTCTGAACATGCCCACCTAAGAACAAGTCTGGACATGCCTCGAGCAGTAGAGGAGAACAAGAGTCAGAGAGTTCAAACACAACTCATCTCATGATGACTCATCTTTGAGCAAAACAAGTTCTGGAAAGTACAGAGAAAACCGGTCTGAACCGGTTGAGGTGCAAAACAGCAGAGAAGTTACTGGAAAAGAGATGATGTAATTTTCCATAACCCCTCCTTAAGAGGAGGAGGGATGAATAAGTCTTTAAATACAGACTGGACAGAATGAACTGGGTCCATGCAGAGTCGGAGCTGAACTAAGGAGCTGAGCAGAGAGAATTACAGGCGAGGGGCAGCTCATCAGGATCAGAAGGAGCCCAAAAAGGAGATTGGATTTTACCAGTTTTGAGATGATGATGGAAGTTAACTCTTTTCTTCACTGACATGGGATTGGATGTAAGCTCTCTTTTGTCAACACTCGAACTGGATGAGTTTCCTACTTCTATAATTGCATGACCTGGGCCCGTCCAAACTCTGATCTTCTAATTTGGAAATAGTTACACTTGCCTCTGAGGTCGGCCTGTATCTCTCTCCTAGAGAACAGGAAATTTGCCCTTACCCCCACAAGTGTCTCACTAAGGGGCATTCCAAAATCATGGTAAGCGGACGACCTCATTCTTACTCTGCTCTAATTAAATTGTTTCATCAAATTGGAAGAACAGCATACAGAATAAATTTGGGAGTACTGAATTGGCTACTAGTGAGATTTGCTCGAAGGTGTTTCTGGTTCATGAGAGAGTTGGGAGAGAATATCTTTTGGCTTGAGTTGTGAAAGATTTATGTGAAGGGAGTATCTGTAAACCCTCAAGGGCTCTTGAGGTTTAGAATTTCCACAGATAGTAGTCATCGCCTTGTTTAGGGAAGAAAGTGTATCCTATGTACTCATGAAAAATTAATCATTATAAAATTGTGCCTGTTGCTGTATCCCTGCGCAAACTATTGATTAAAAGCAAAGCAAAACGTACAAATCTGGACTGTTATTTCACCCTTAATGAGCAAAACATGGAAATGCTTGGTTCACTTAACAACACCAATAACAGGAGGTTTTTGTAAAGGTTTCCTAGTTGATAAACAACACCCTTGAGCCCGTTTCCAGGGCCCTAAAGATTACCAGAACAGTTAACAATTGCAACGCTAATGTGAGAGGTGAGCGGCCACAACGCGAGTTTCTCTGGACCAGAAGATCCATTCCCTGCTGCTTGAAGGGTCGAGATGACAGAGTGAAATTAGGGTGTGACTCACGGATTTAAGGTCGTTAATATTCTGGATGAATCACCTCGCCGCAGCCTTAATGAGGCTACTATAGACAGCTACAGGTAATACCACGGCGCTGAAGTAAGCTTCCGGACCCCTTGGAGGAGAGGCTGCAAGCAAAGGTGCTTATCGCTACCTCCAGTGGTTACCTTTTGCTCATCGGAAAGCAGACATGGCACCCCAGATGGGACCAGAACAGTCCCAGAAGTGAGGACGCGCTACAGAGGACTGATAGGCGTCGATAGAGCAGCTCTAGAGAGTGAGGAGCTGTCAGTGACTGGGAGACCCCCCAGTTAGTACCCCCAATAGATCACTAGAGGCTAGTGAGGAGGGGTAGAAGGCTTACGAGGGTTACTGACCATAATCCAGAATCGTAGGTAAGCAGCTAGTCTGTCCTAGTCCAAAACGTTAGGATAAAGTCTGGAGACTTTGAGGACCGACAAACTTGACCCGACAAGAAAAGACATAACGATGGCCTCAGGAGAGGCATCTACGAGTGTAGAGCCAGACAGAACCGAGCCGGCTCAGGTGAGCCAAGAAGAACAGAAGCCAGTAGAAGGAAAGACAGATGGCCAAAAGATAATGGTACAAAGTACAGGAGAAAAACCAGTAGGAATAACCAAGGCGGAAGTCATCCTATATGGAAAAGGGTATCATACCTGGAATCCAGCAGTGAA
>NW_023626565.1:0-2869 GCF_014905685.2 Nematolebias whitei | reverse complement strand
TTTTTATTTTTTATTATCTGCTTCTCTTTTTATTGTCAAACACCTTATTTCAGGCTTTTTTTTTTTTCTTTTTTTTTGGGGGGGGGGGGTGGATTTCAACCCACAAACAGATAAAAAAAATTGAGCTTTGGTTTGATACAGTGCAAAATGCTTTTTTACCTCCCCTGAAGGGTGATGTAAGGTTAATGTTTATTTTCAATGTTGTTTTTTTTTCATGCGTTAAAAAAAATAAGATAATTATGTTTGGGCTCACACTTCAGTGTAACAATTTAGAGGCACATAGTTTGTCCCACATTAACACAGCTACAGTCAAAAGGAGGAACGTCTTAACTGAAGTACAACCACATATTTGGCAGAGTCCCATCCACCTTGTTGGTAAACACACGTTAAACAGGGAGAAACATGAACAACAAGAAAAAAAAAGAACAGCCCTTTGATCGCTTTTCATTTACTCCTGCCTCTCATCTCCTAGGGCTTTCAGGGAAAATGCAATGTTTAATCCATAGTCTGTCGCAGAAGTTGATCCAAGGTATTCAACTGAGTTTCAGGGCTCACTCTAAATGTGGGAGGCAAAAAAATAAGTGTACATTTATACGGTTGAGTGGTGTAATCTTCATGAAATACTGGTAAATAGGAAGAGGAAGCCTGGTGGAGCCGTAGATTAATGCTGCTATCAAATGGCCTGGGACAAAGAAGGGGATGGCTAATGAGCTGGAAAAGGCAGGGCTGTTCACTGCTTAAATGATACCGTAGCACCATCTCCCCACTGGCCACCGCATTGACATGTTCACACATTCGACTGTCACTAACAGCAATGTAGGACAAATATTGGATAATATCATTTAAGCTAAAAACCATAGGGAGATGTTGGATATTTTAAGGATGTTTTAATCAAAGGCGGATTTATGCTACACAAATACAGCTCACTAATTTGACTCCTTTCCACATATTTTTCTCTGCTTAATTTCTAAGAGGTCATGTCTTGGCAACTCAATTTTCATCCCCAAAAATTGCTTTTTAGTTTTTGTCTGATCCTCATTTTTGTCTGAATGTCTTTTTTCCTCATAGGTTTTTTTTTTAACTCAGCCTTTGTCTGTCCTTATCTTTATTTTTTGTTTCACCTTCTCCCTTTGCCATAGCATCATGAAAATGGAGTTCTTTTTCTTGTCTGTGTCTTTTCTGTAGTATCACTTCAGCCATGCTTGTAAATTCCCATGACTGTCGCCTTGGTGACAGTAGGAGCAGGATGAACTCTAGGGATTAGATAAATTTCTTGGTGAGGCCCATGGAAGCTGTATTAATTTTTGATGTTAGACTGCCTCACAGACACTTTTGCAGCCATTGTTTTATGTTTTATTTAGGCTTGTGTTGGAGTTAGGTTAAACTTTCAGCAGAGATGTCTTGAAATAGTGTGTTGGAATTGAGGATAAAGCACTGTTAGACCAAAAGTGGTCTTTTATCAAGGGCCTTAGGAAGAGACAAGACAGTAATACAATCCTGCATGGTGTGACATTTTGCCATGTTGGCTTGTCAAGATGGCAAACATCAACTCATGATTGTGCAACTTAAATGGCAATTAAACAAATGGTTTAAAAGCCTGCAACAATTTTTCATAACGGTGTGCTGAAACCCTCCCAACTCTATCTCCCTTCTAAATGCAAGTCAAAGATGCAAGCATGCTCTAACTGCTTCAGGCGTCTGCATATTTATCTTACTTGAGCCAAGTGACAGTTGTCTCCACAGCCATTTCATTTTACAGGCGGCCACGAAAAAGAGGAGGAAAACCGAATTAATCAAATGTGGAGGGATAGAAAAGGAATGGGGGTTTGGGCTGTGCGTTGTGCGATTGTGTGTGTGTATGTTCTGAGGAGAGGGGGAGGGCACAGTATATCCCCCAGTGATGGTATGAATCATAAGAGATGGGGTAAATAAATAAATGTGTTATGTATGACCAACCACACAGACAAGACTCTGGGGCTACTTGCTTGAACAACTGTGATGCACTCAGACAAGTGAATAAATCAGCTCACAATTAGAGCTTGTGATTTCATTTATGGTACCTACGAGCGCTCCAGTGGCAGATTCTGGCAGATGTCATTTCTAGCCAATTGATTTTGCTGCTGTCCCGAGGCCCGAGCAGTCATGGCCCCTCTATCCGAATTACAAATGGATGGCAAGCACAAGCCAAATGGCTGTCCAGGCAATTTCTGCATGATAGGAGTAGAATAATGTAAGAGACCACACTGGTACTGAAAAAAGAAAAGACATACACACACATCCCTGCAGGCACTTCTGTAAAGACTTGCATGTTTTTTTGGAATTCATTTGCAACAAATGTGCCCCAGAAAAAAGGCATTTTCAGTCCAACATTAAGAAGGTGCATCCTGTGTGCCTTTGTTACGGTAAATCAGATTCTGCTCAGTGATGAATATGCTCTGAAATATCCCATTGGTTGGAGCGGTGGAGTTGTTTCTAAGCTACCATGAAATCCACAACTGCCTTTTAGTTTGTGCGTGTGTGATGTTTTTATTTACACTCTTGGCACTCTGAACGTTGTCATCTGAGTCATCTAGATAGAACATTCCACACGCAGTGCAAAATGAAAATGACATTTTAAAAGTAAAGCTATACAAAGACCATGTGCTTGGTCTGAGGAGATCTGTCAACTTGGCAATGGCCGTTCCCTCAGCTTGCTGATTCTTTTTTGTGTGTTTAAATCTTTAATTCTTACATTCCAATTTCCTTTGCACAGAATGAACTGAGCTTACACTTGACAAAAAGGTTTTACTTGCCACAGAAGGGCTGCAAAAATAATTTTTGTTGTTTGATTAAAGGGGTGAATTTCATTGAAAAACAAAGAAAAAAAAAA
>NW_023626564.1:549-2870 GCF_014905685.2 Nematolebias whitei | reverse complement strand
GTGGAATTCAGAGCCAAACGTATTGTAACGGCGTCACTTCTGACTTCTCCACGCCGCCACGCCCACATCCTCCAGGGGAAACGCTTTGCGCTTCAAAGCAAGTCAGACCAACTTGTTATCTGCCTTCTAACACAGAATCATCCTGATTGGGTCAAGAGTGTCAGGGAGGGAGCATTCCAAGCAAAAAAAGTCACTTCCTGTTCTGAGGGGGCGGGGCTTTGATGACGTCAAAATTTGACCTCAGGGTATCGTCGGGCAAGGGACAGGGATGACTCGTGCCAAATTTGGTGCAAATGTGTTTTTCAAGTTGAAAGTTGTAGCGTTTGGAAATTTATGGCGTGAAGCTCAACTTTGAGGCCTGGCCACGCCCCTTTAACAAAACGAAACCGAAAGCTTTTGATAACTTTTACTCTTCAATGTCTTAAAGGCCTAATAACCAAGTTTTAAGTCGATCCTTCAAAATCCCTAGGAGGAGTTCGTTAAAATTCACCGTTAAAAACGCCCAAAAATTAACCTTTGACCCAAAATGGCCGACTTCCTGTTGGTTTTGGATCAGAGCTCCAAGAGACTTTTTCATAGGTCCTGAGAAGATACACATGTTCACCAAGTTTCAGATTTATCGGTCGAAAAATGGCTTGGGGCTGAGGTTTTAAAATATTCTAGGGGGCGCTAGAGAGGCTATTGCGCAATTATCATGGTTTCCTGTTCAAGGGGCGGGCAATTATCGATCATAGTGAATTTCATGAACCTCGGATCAAATCTGTGGAATTTAGAGCCAAACGTATTGTAACGGCGTCACTTCTGACTTCGCCACGCCGCCACGCCCACATCCTCCAGGGGAAACGCTTTGCGCTTCAATGCAAGTCAGTCCAACTTGTTATCTGCCTTCTGACACAGGATCATCCTGATTGGGTCAAGAGTGTCAGGGAGGGAGCATTCCAAGCAAAAAAAGTCACTTCCTGTTCTGAGGGGGCGGGGCTTTGATGACGTCAAAATTTGACCTCAGGGTATCGTCGGGCATTGAACAGGCATGACTCGTGCCAAATTTGGTACAAATCTGTTTTTCATTGTGAAAGTTGTAACGTTTGGAAATTTTTGGCGTGAAGCATAATTTTGAGGTCCGGCCCCGCCCCCTTAACATGCGTGAATTTGCACCGTTTTGATAACTTTAGGTCCCCCATGCCTACTGAGCAAAATGGCGAAGGTTTGAAACCGATTGAGCGAAATCCCTAGGAGGAGTTCGTTCAAATTCGCCGTGTACGAAAAGTGAAAAACGGCCAAAATTGACCCTTTGACCCAAAATGGCCGACTTCCTGTTGGGTTTAAGGCATACCTCCAAGAGACTTTTTTTCATGATTCGGTGGGTTCTACATATGTACCAAATTTCAGCTCTCTAGGACTTACCAGTTGTCATATCTCACGTTAGGGGGCGCTGTAGAGCAGTTTGGCCACGCCCACTTTTGGTTCCATTATCATACTACTATTTCTCGCGGGGGACAATTTTGGGTAAAGTTTGGCTAGGTTTCAAATATGCTAACCCCTCCAAATAAGCGCTTCAATGCGGAAGAGAATTATAATAATAATAATAATTAAAGCTGCAAGCAGCGTTGAAGGCCCTCGCAGCGAAGCGCCGCTGCGGCCTTATGGCGACCGCGGGAACTGCAGCGACCCTTCCCGGTCGCCATCAAGAACGCTCACGCTACCGTCACGTGCCCGTTCCCCGGAGTGCGCATTCGCCGAACCTTTCACATAAGCTGCGACCGCATATATAACTGTTGTAATAATATAGGGGGCGCACTTGAGTCAAATATTAAACAACAACACCACTGCGTCCATAAGTCCTCACTAGTCAAGCACCAAAAATCTGGTCCAGATCGGACAATATATCACTGAGCTATAACATTTTGATTTACCTAGGGGGCGCACTTGAGTCAAAAGTAAAACAACAATACCATTGTGTGTTTAAGTGCTCACTAATCACACACCAAAAATCTGGTCCAGATCGGATGACATATCACTGAGATATAACAGTTTGAATAATCTAGGGGGCGCCCTTGAGTCAAATATTAAACAACAAAATTAAAATGTCCATCAGCTCTCAGTAATGATGCACCCAAAATCTGGTCCAGATCGGATGACATATCACTGAGATATAACAGTTTGATTTATGTAGGGGGCGCACTTGAGTCAAATATTAAACAACAACACCACTGTGTCCAGTGTCCATAAGTCCTCACTAGTCAAGCACCAAAAATCTGGTGCAGATCGGACGATATATCACTGAGATATAACAGTTTGAATAATCTAGGGGGCGCACTTGA
>NW_023626564.1:0-449 GCF_014905685.2 Nematolebias whitei | reverse complement strand
ATATCACTGAGATATAACAGTTTGATTTATGTAGGGGGCGCACTTGAGTCAAATATTAAACAACAACACCACTGTGTCCATAAGTCCTCACTAGTCAAGCACCAAAAATCTGGTTCAGATCGGACGATATATCACTGAGATATAACAGTTTGAATAATCTAGGGGGCGCACTTGAGTCAAATATTAAACAACAACACCACTGTGTCCATAAGTCCTGACTAGTCAAGCACCAAAAATCTGGTGCATATCGGACGATATATCACTGAGATATAACTGTTGGAATATTATAGGGGGCGCACTTGAGTCAAATATTAAACAAAAATAACAATGTGTCTAGACATGGTCACACATTATGCCATAAAAATCTGGTGCAGATCGGATGATATATCACTGAGATATAACAGTTTGAATTATCTAGGTGGCGCACTTGAGTCAAATATTAAACAACA
>NW_023626563.1:0-2870 GCF_014905685.2 Nematolebias whitei | reverse complement strand
CCATAATCGCACTTAGCCCTTCCCCAAACGAAGGGGCTGTGCAGACTCCAACGGGAGTCATCAGAAAACTTAGCCTTACAGCCAAATGGCACCACACCGCAAAAACCCTAAAACACCTTCTTGTGTCAGGTGACTCCCACCGAACTAGCAAAATAAAAAGATTTAAAATATATAATAGGCACTAATCTGGGAGAACAAGAACTCTTACACTAATTATAATTCAAAACATTAAATCCTTAATTGTAAACAAAACACACAAATTATAATTCTAAACGTTAATTCCCTAATTGTAAACAAAACACGCTAATTATAATTCTAAACATTAATTCCCTAATTGTAAGAAAAACACACTAATTATAATTCTAAACATTAATTCCCTAATTGTAAACAAAACACACTAATTATAATTCTAAACATTAAATCCTTAATTGTAAACAAAACGCACTAATTATAATTCTAAACATTAAATCCCTAATTATAAACAAAACGCACTAATTATAATTCTAAACATTAAATCCTTAATTGTAAACAAAACATACTAATTATAATTCAGAACATTAAACCCCTGAATGTAAACAAATAAGTCCGTGAGTGTAGACAGAACACTTTGATTACATTTTCAAACCTGAATAATAATAATGACTAATAATATGACATTCCTGAGTGTGAGACCGGTCATATTAATTGTAATGCTCATTTTGTAATCGACTCAATGTAAATCTTCGCCTCCTCAGCAGAGGTAAACACCCGCGTGTTACCCTCAAACGTGATCTTCAGCCGGGCCGGGTGGAGCAGGCCGAACCGAACCCCCTCGATGTCCCGCAGCTTGCGACGACATTCCGTGAAGGCCGCCCGCGCCCGGGCCGTTTTGGCAGTGTAGTCAGGGAAAACGAAGATATTCGTACCGTTCACTTTGACCCGCTGCAACTCCCTCGCCTTCGCCAGGATTTTCACACAGTCCGCTTGGTAGTGAAACTTAGCTACAATCGGACGGGCCCGCTCGCCTGCTTTCGGTTTGGGGGCTGGGATGCGATGAGCGCGGTCCAGCAGCGGTTCCTCCTCGAGGTCGAAGGCCTCCTTTAGCATCCGAGATACCGCAGCCGTTGTCGCCGCTGATGGGTCATCCTCCGGAACACCAATGATGCGGATGTTCTGACGTCGAGACCGGGACTCCAGGTCATCGCACTTATCCTCCAACTGTGCCACCGTCTTAGTAAGGACGTCAACTGTTTTCTGGAGGCTCACGATGTCGTCAGTGCAGGTGGTGACGGACTTCTCCACCTCTGTTACCGTTAGCTTTAGCCCCGTGAAGCTCTCCTGCACCGCTGCTAGCCCAGACGATAGCTCCTTTTTGAAGGCGGACAGCTCGGCATTAATCGACGAGAGACTTTCACCCAGAACAGCATGGAATTCTGCTTTAATTATAGCAGCAAGGTCCTCTCGGAGAGCTACAAGTATTTCTTGCTTAAGGCTGCTGACGTCGCCCTCAGACGGAGGAGGTGATCCAGGACAGCTCGAGGCTTCACTACGAGGATTAGGCCGCAGGTGAGCGTGGATCGAACTTACCCCTTTAGTCGGTTTTGGTGGCATTTTAATGGCAAAATAGGAGGATTATGTAAAGTGTGTAAGTTAGATATTGTTTGCTGTCGGACTCGGGAAAAAGTGCCCAGGCATTAATCAGAGAAAAGGCTAATTCTGTAGGAGCACACCCAAACACACCTTATCTCACCGCCATTCAGCCGGAAGTCTCCTGAAACCCTCTGTTTATTAAGCTTGAAATTTTGACTGACATCTCTTGGCCAGTAACCCCATCAGGCTGGACCACCCCTTTTGGGCTGGACCTTGGTCCGACTTCACTGGCTTCTTATGAGATTTTGCCAGTCATTCCTAATGTATATTAAAATCCGGGTGTATTTTGTTCAATAATGCACAGTCATTCTGTGCTGTCCTATGCTGATTGGCTCAGAGCTGTATTTTAGGGTTTTCCCCTCGCGTAACATTCTTGCTCATCACGTCTTTTCCAGAACATTCACGAAGCTACAGGTTTTTTCCATTCAACATTCATCATGAATAAGCTTAAATACAGATTACATTGTAAAATCACAAAGATTACATTCTAAAATCACAGAGTTTATAATATCACTTGTCATCTATTTGTTTATTGATGTTATTATAACCACATATTTCTCATTCATCTGAAACTGGTACTTTTTATTGAAAAGAACATTCTTTGCTCTGCTTTCTTCCCTCCGCGAGTGCGTGTCTTAGGTTGCCTGTGTGTATGGCTGTGTGAGCTTGCGTGTGTGTGTTTCTTCAAGCGGGCCTGTGTGTGTGTGCATCTTAGTGAGCCTGTGTGTGTGCTCGTGCTGCTCCACACATGGCCCTGATCATCCAAGGCATTGAAGCCAACAAACCAGGCACGACTCAGCAGAATAACAAAAAATAACATGTTCTGACTTGTTCTTTCCTATAAGATCAGGATGAGCTCCGTACATATTTGATACCCCCTCCACGGAGTCAGACTGTTCCCTTAACCCACACTTAAGCTCCAAGCCAGTCCCGATCTTCATCAGCTGTATCCACTTTGAAGACATCTTCCTCATAATCCAAATCGACTAGTTCCTCATGATACGGTGCTAGATCTTCAGTGTCGCAAGGCCAAGGGTTTGGGCCTCCTCGTCAGCAGCATCCCAATAATCCACTATTGTCAGCTCGCCAGAGTCGACCTCTCGTGAGTTGCCCACTTGAGATGTCGGATCCCCGGGGTGGTGTATCCTCATACAAAACTGGGGCTGTGCTGGTGACAGGCTGAGAGGATGTTGTCTCCACACTCATGGGAGACTCAACAGGAGTGACGGGCTCATAGATGG
>NW_023626562.1:0-2871 GCF_014905685.2 Nematolebias whitei | reverse complement strand
GAACTCGTGAAAAGTATGAATATATATCCTATATGACATACTACAGTACCCACCTGCCATGTTTTGTTCCCCCTTCATACCACAGCTCCCTTGTTTTCATTTTTCTGTTTATTCATGCATGTTTTGATCAGTCATGCTCTGCTCCTGCCACCTTCTCAGCACTCACACTCACTCTCTCCCTGCAATCTGGCTCATGCATTACACCTGCTCAGTTCCCTATTTAAGCTCCTTGTTCAGTCTTCAGTGCCAGATTATTGAAAGCATTTATGTTCCAGCCTTGCCAGTCTCTCAAGTCCTGATCCCCACGCCTGTCTTTTGGATTCTTCACCTTGCCTTGCCCTTGCCTGTTTTGGACTTTGAAATCTGACCACGGTACCGACCCAGTTTATGATTATCTTGACTATGCCTCCTGGATTTTCTTCTGGTTTTGGATTCTGATCTCCCATGGTTCTCAACCCAAGCCTGTCCCACTGAACTCTTCTCTCTGGATTTTCCCCAAAGCTGCACTCGGTGTGCTCACTCTCTGCTGCTGCCAACTCACGGCCCTTGACGTCATCCTGAATCCAAACCAACCTAAGGAGTACACCTTGTTCTCGACTGTGAAGGTTGGTGACTCTGCTTATTATCACTATTACCAGAACCTTCACAGTCTAGCCAAAGTCACTAACCCACGTATCTCTGCAGATTGGACCCGGGCCCAGAACCAGACCTCCACCAGTGGCGTTTTATTAATAAATCATTTTAACTATTCCTGGCGTTTTTGTGTCGTGCACAAATCCAATACTCAAACCACGTCAGTGTTAAAGGAAATCCATGTACGATTCTTTAGTTTATTTGGTCATATTAAAATAATTTTGGAAGCAGTATAAGCATTAAAAACAAATAATTCTAGAATTTAATTTTCATTTACATTTTTTTTTCCGAGTGGAAGACAGAATTTGCTACGATTTTTTTCAACATGCAAAAGTTTTGTTTTTGACTTGCATGCAGATTAGAAAAATGGAAGACTTTCATCTAAATTATGCCACTTAATGTATACAACAACACCATAACAACCTTTAAATTAATCATTAACAAGATTTTTCACTGAATCAAATCCTGTAAAAATAAACGAATGTGTGAGACAAGTTAGAAAAAAAGCCTGTTTCGAACACGAAACAAAACTTAAACATCTGTAAATTACATTCTGTATTTACAAAAAGAAAAAAATATGACATTACAGTGACCCATGCTGGCAAAATGGGTCAGAATGAACACAGGCTGCAGTACAAAAACTGATTTTTGTAATTTAAATTTGTGTAAAAACAAAACCATAAAGACACAATTTAGCAATCCTAGTAACTAAAATAGCAAATCTTTCTGACCTATAAGTTTAAGCTTTATAACTTGTTACAAATCCTTTTTGTAATCTCTTAAATTTTTATTTAAATTGACCATTATTCTCTGCCGGCTGCAGTGTACCCAGGAAGTCCCTTTGTATAATGTTTAGAGACATTCCTCCTTTTGAAAATACCTGATGTCTCAAGACTAAAACAAAGTTTTCAAACCGGCACTCATAAAGAAAACTAGCTTGTTGCCAGGCCTGGTGATAGAGACATTTCAACAAACCTATTATTTTCAAGCTTCAGAGATGGAGAATTTGAAAATAAAACCAACTCCATCCATCCATCGTCTTCTGCTTGTTCCAAAGTCGCGCCAGCAGCTTGAGCAGGGAGGTCCAGATTTCTTTCCACAGCCACCTCTTCCAGCTCTCCTGAGGGGACTCCTAGGAGTTCATAGGCCAACTGAGAGACGTCATCTCTCCAGCGTGTCCTGGGTCTTCCCTGGGGTCTCCTCCCAGTTGGACATGCCCGAAGCACTTGACGCCCAGGAAGCATCCTTACCAGATGCCTGAGCCACCTTAAATGGATCCTCTCAATTTGGAGGAGCAGCGGTTCTCGCCCGGATAACTGAACTTCTCACCCTATCTCTAAAGGAGAGTCCAGCTACCCTGCGGAGGAAACTCATTTCAACCGCCTGTATCCACAATCTCGTTCTTTCGGTCACTACAGCTCATGACCATAGGTGAACATAGACTGACTGGTAAACAGAGAGCTTTTCCTTACAGCTCATCTCCATCTTCACCACAATGGACCAGTGCAGACTCCACAATACTGCAGATGCTGCACCAATCCGTCTGCCAATCTCACGCTCCATTCTTCCGTCACTCGTGAACAAAACCCAGAGATACTTGAACTCCTCCACTTGAGGCAGAACCTCACCCTCTACCCAAAGAGAGCAATCCACCCTTTTCCGGTTGAGGCCCATGGCCTCAGATTTGGAGGTGCTGATTCTCATCCCAGTCGCTTCATACTCAGCTGCGAACCGCTCAACCAACTCAATACTGAATAATACCTCATTGTGACTCATTTTGCCAGCACAAATCACAAATTTGAGAAGCTCCTCTGGAGCTAAAACATAAATAAATCAACCTTCACTGGAGCAGAACTTTAATACTTTTGTGTTGTTTTTAAAAAAAATTTAATCTCTTCATTTTTCAGTTCTGTGGTGAACCGGAGCTGTGTGATTGGAAGCGCTACCAACATGTCTTCACAAAGAAACCCCTCCACTTGGACACCTTTTGCCTGTAACTGTTAGGAAATAAATACTAATGTTGACACAAAACTAAGAGTAATTTCTCAAAGAATTAGCAAATGTTTAAATAAATTAGCTTTTTGTCTTTTTTCTTGAATCTTAAACCAGAAAATCATATAATCTGCTTTTTTTTATACATGCAAGTTTAGCATGAACTGTTTTCAAACAGCATCATCTATAATGTGTTTTGTCCTAAAACAAAGAGCTTATATATATATATATATATATATGTATAGA
>NW_023626561.1:0-2872 GCF_014905685.2 Nematolebias whitei | reverse complement strand
CAGAGTAGCCAATGTCAAGCTGCCCTACATTTATGTAATAAAACTTTATTCTGTCTTGTTAACGTCACTTTTGTTTTATTACATCAATTCATTAGACAATAAACTGTTTTAGTTTTTCTCTGCAGTGACCTTGAAAGTTACAAAGGAAAGTCAGTATGTAAATAAGTTTTGCTTGAGACAAACTATTAATTTTACAGAGCCAAATTTAAAGCAGTTAGAAACTGGTTCAAAAAGTACAATTTGTACACTTAAACTTATCTCAATACTCTTGAGCATGCATCAGGTGATCTCAATACAGCTGAATATTTTAGGAACTATAGTAACTATTTACTCAGAACCGCTTTTCACTCAGTATTTAGACGCCACGTGATGTTCGATCCCCAGTCACTGCACATCACGTGGCGTCTCTGGGCAGCACACCTCATCCCCAAAATGCCCCCCGCGCGCTTTCAATAGCTGCCCACTGCACCACCTGGTGGTGGATGGGTTAAATGCAGAGACTAATTTCGCCATTGTATGGAAACATACAGTGCTGACATTGTGATGACATTATTATTATTATTATTATTATTTGGTCAATTGAATATTTATTTCACATTTATTATTATTACTTTTTTTCAGTTCCATCCATCCATCCAGCCATCCATCCATTATCTTCCACTAAATCCAAAGTCAGGTCGCAGGGGCAGCAGCTTGAGCAGGGAGGCCCAGACATCTCTTTCCACAACGACTTCTTTCAGCTCTTCTGGGAGGATTCCAGGCCATTCCCAGGCTAACAGAGAGACAAAGGGTGCATTCACACAAGCCCTGTTTAGTCCGCTTTAATTGAACTCTAGTCCATTTGCCTAGAAAGTCCGATTCGTTTGGGGAGGTATGAATGCACAATTGAACTCTGATGGAGACCAAAAAAAGCAAACTCCGGTCCGCCTAAAAACCTAAGTCTCGGTTTGGCTGAAGTGAACTCTAGCACAGTTCGAATGCATTGTACATGCAAGCGGACCGGAGACCACTCCAAAAGCAGGAAGTGGACTACAGCACAGGGAAAAGAAATGTGCATTTCTCTTACCTCAAACGGCGCCATCAGCCGCCTTGTGTGAAAAACAACATTCTCCATAGTCTTCTGCCTCATCTTCCACTCATGCTGAGTCCATTGTTGAAAAATGTTTGTTTGGCACATGTGACACAGACAAAACAGAAATCCTAAAACCGCTAAAATTTGATGCCACTCTGTTTTTGTTTTTATTTCCAGAAGAAGAAGTGTCTTCTTCAGAAGTTTTTTTGTGTCGTTTCCTTCAGTAGTTCTTGGTACAGCGCCACCACAGGTGAGGGGTGGGGGGGACAGGTTGGCTCGATTGACTCAGTGCAGAATGAATATGGACACTACCAGCTGAAAATGTAAACAAATGTTCTGAATTTTGGTCCCCAATTGAACTGAGTCTACAGGACTATCGGGTGTGAAAACACCCATAGTCTCTCCAGTATGTCCTGGTTCTTCTCCGGGTTCTCCTCCCAGTTGGACAAGCCCAAAGCACCTGTCTAAGGAGGCGCCCAGGGAGCATCCTTACCAGATGCCCAAACCACCTCAATTGTAACCACCTAGGTCACAATTGGCCCCCTTCCGACTCCGCCATTGCACTTGGTCGGCAATAGAATTGCTCCAGGATCCCTCATTCTGCGCTATCTCCATCAAGCAAAAAATAAATTAATTAATAAATAAGATTTTAAAAAAAACAAGAAACAAAAGAAAACTAACTTCTAAAGTTAACTTAGCCTACAAATTGTAACTCCTACCCACTTGCATTCCCTGTACAATTCCAGTCCAGAAAAACACTCATCTCAAAAACTACAATCTTTCACTATTCAAATACTTCAGCGATGGGGACACTGCCATACAGATTGTTCTGACCAAAGAGGACTGTTATAATTGAACACTGTGATTCACTATAAAATGATACAATTACAGTATATTGATGGAGACTGATGCAGAAAATAAAGCAAGTCATTACAGCTCAATGTGGCAAAATAAAAAATATACATTTTCTTTTATCCCATGATGTATTTCTTAGCAAACCTTTTTTTTCTCATTTCACTGGAAATGAGACAGAAAAAACATATCCTTTAAAAATCTTTTTCCAATCAGAAAACCTCTTTCCACCATTTAACATGTTCTTTCTCTTCCTTTCAAACCGCTTTACAAAAACGATTCTCTTGTGCTCCCAGCATCTTGGAAAAGAGCAAACCACAGTCAGCTCTCTTCTTGTCGCGCCCATTGAAACATCGCTCATCTGTCTGCCAGGAAAATAAGCTGTCAGGATGGAGAAAGGCACTTGTCTAAGGATCATATTTATGTAAGACTTGTGTCTGCTTCCAATTTCACGTAGGTGTAACATTTTTCACCTTCACTCGCCACTCCAGGAAAATCATGAATTTTCTCCATGAGGTTGAAAATTGCTCCTGCACTCGACGTCCATCTCTCCTACGGCTGCTGCTGTTGACAGCTTAGGTTTGCGGTCCTGGCACATACATTTCCCACGTGGATCAATATCAGCCTATGCATAGCTGTTCACAGATGACTATGAATTGTTGATGCTGTAATTTTATTTTTGTTCGGAACTGATGAATCTTATGTATTCCACATGCAAAGTTCACAACTCAAACACACCGTGCATTCAGATAGAAAGAATGAAGCAAAGCAGACAGAAAAAAGAAAGAAAGAAAAGGTTTGGATGGCAGGATACTGTGAAGTTTACCACATGGCAGAAAGGTTGATTAAAAAAATTTTTTTTTGAAGTCTTACGTCTTATTGAAGGGAATATTTTTTGTAGTTCTTTCATGCATCACAGAGAAGGTCAACAAAACACTTCACACAGGG
>NW_023626560.1:0-2872 GCF_014905685.2 Nematolebias whitei | reverse complement strand
GTAAAGTTTGGCAGCAGATAAATGACGACTTCTGTTTTATTATTATTTTAGTTGCTTTACTCATTTTGTCTCTTTTATTTAGCGTTTAGCAGCAGATTCATTCTTATATTTCCACCTAAACGTCTTCTAGGAGATTCCACGCTTGTCCCGTTCCTCCATATTTGTTGACCTCCACAGACTCCAGCAGCCAAATGGAGCTCCATCATGTGACTCCAGTTTCCACATGATGTTTGTCACATTCAGCTGAGTGCTCTGTTTACACACAGTTTGTAGCCACATTTCAGAATTACACATGAATCTATGTGGAAAACTACCGGAGTCAACTCTTTCAGACTGGAGGAGAACATGTTCATGTTTGACTTCATGGTTTGTAATGAGGAGCTTTTAAAGAAACTCCCTCAAAGTCTTCACTGGATGAACATGAAGTGATGAAGCTTTGGAGCCATCTTGATTCACAATGATCTCCATGCAGTCCTCTGAGCTCTGAGCTCTCCTACGACTCTGAGCTGCAGGTGAAGCTGTGGAAAAAGAGCTGTGAGCTTGTGGGCCTTCAGGAGGCCTGATGCAGCCTGATGGGACCGGCACACTGAACAAGTCCACAACCTCCTCCATCATCAGGGACACTGAGGACAACACTGAACCTCTGTCTTCACTGTTTATTCACAAAGTGTCCAACTCGTCTCATACACGTGTCTTTAGAGTTACGTCACCAAAGTTCAACTCATTTTGATTCAGACAGCAACAATTTACAACATAAAGTTTAGAAACAGAAAAATCCCACTGACCATCAACAGGAATATGTGACACAAAGTCAAACATGATGTCGCCTGGAGGTGGGGGGGTTCTGTGGTCCTCCCCCAGAAAATGTTGAATAAAGTAGATGTGATTTCCTGCATCTTGTTGTATTTTAACAGGTTGTTAAACATCAACGTTTAGCTACATTAGTAAACATTTACATCCTACACCCCCTCCTCCTTGACTCTTCTCTGAATTCACTGTCTGACTCCACATGTGAAACCTCCAGGCGCCTCCTCCGTCTGTTCATGTCCGCTGTCTGTGGGCTCCTGCCCATGTACGACTGCCTGGTTAGCTCCGCACTCACCCCCAGCACTCTTTTAGGGGCGGAGATTTTTTTAAGGGTGGAGGCAGATTGTGATATTAAGAAGTCGTAAGTGACTGTTGTGTTTAAAATGAGTGTTTATGTCATTATTTTCACTTTACATATCCAATATAAGTTTTATTTGTTCAAAGCAGTCATATTTGTTCATAACTTTTGTAAATCCTTATTGAGTGAAACCTGAGTCTGACGCTCCCATGGCCTCCGGCATAATTCTTGTCCAGAAAAATTAATTATTCTTAGTGACTTGTGTTTAAAGTTTTACTTTAATGAAACATGTACAGCAAAAAGTAAGCAAAAACAACTTATCCACGAGTTGGTAATTAAACAGAAAAAGAGCTAGGGAGGTCAAAAAACTGTTTGGCTTCGCTCCCCAACTAGTCTGTCTGGACTTTCTCTCCTGATATACCCCACCCACATCACATGACTTAAATAAACATGTTACCAACCTCAAACCAACAAAGATCTACACACAAAACAAATAGCTTCAGTTATACATATAATTTTTACAAAATTTAGTTTAGGCTCCTACAACTTTATTATTAGTGAGCCTGAGAGTTACCGGATCCAAGCAAACAGTTACCAGAACACACCCTGTCAAAATAAGAGTTCCTGGATCCTGTTCCAGCAGCAAATTAAACACGGAGTCAAACCAAATCAAGATGGCTGCAACAGCTAACACAGTTTAGGTCACAGGAAAATACGTGTCCCTTAGTGAAATGTGCAGATATTGAACTAACATTTGGTGTGGTAGTAGCTGACAGTAATCCAGAATAAATGTTCAAGTATGAACAAATCAGGTGTAATATCACTTCATCACATGAGGTCATATTTTGGAGAACTCCTTGAAGTTTTCTTGCTCTTTACTTCTGATAGAAACAGATTAGATGTCAGAGTGTCTTTGGACTGTGTCCAACTTTGGACCAAGTCTCAGGATTTTCTCTTTTCTTTCCTTCACATTGAACCATTTGTACTTTTCAGCTGGACACACAGAAACAAGAATGAGAGTGTGTGCAGCTGGAAATCCCTCTTCAGCTGCTTCAGCTCTGAATGGACAAACAATTGTTTGTGTGTGTTCCTGTTGGAGATGTGTTGCTCGTGTTGCTGGGATGGCACTGTGCTCCATTTTCAGCCTGTTTGCTTCATGTTGGATGAAGAGCAATATGTCTCTCCTTCAAGCTGCTTTAATACATTTAGTCAAACTTCCATCCTGGACTCCTGACTCATTATTTCTGAGGAATTTTATAACAACATCATGAGACGTGACACTCATAATTTGTAAATGACTCTCAGCTACTACCAACTCAGATTTAGACTCAACATCTGTAACACTGACTGAGTTAGAGACATTTATGTGTCGTCTGTTGTTATTAAACTGTGGTGGCCATCTTGAATTGGATTGACTCCAAAGTCAAATCAGTTCTAAATGTACCCACAATGATTACTTTCTGGAAGTTTCCTTGAATTCTGTCCAGTGGTTTTTGAGATATTTTGCTAACAGACAAACAAGATTGACTGCAACAATTATTACGAAGGTTTTAAGCAAATATTTTGTGCATTGAGTGGCACTTCGAGTATGTTTTATGAAATAACTTTGCCTCTATCTCTGTCAAATGTTAGCAAAATATCTGTGAAACTGACTGAATTATAGACATTTCTGTGTTTTCTAAAATGAGTTGTCTGTGTCAACCATCAAGAACTGGGTCGGCTCCAAAACTTAAATCAGTTGTAGACGTACATCCACTGATTATCTCT
>NW_023626559.1:0-2872 GCF_014905685.2 Nematolebias whitei | reverse complement strand
TACAGCTCATGAAAACCCAAAATGCCTGTCCCAAAAAATTAGCATATCATGAAAAGGTTCTCTAACAAGCTATTAACCTAACCATCTGAATCAACGACGTAACTCTAAACACCTGCAAAAGATTCCTGAGGCTTTTAAAAACTCCCAGCATTGTTCATTACTCAAAACTGCAATCATGGGTAAGACTGCCGACCTGACTGCTGTCCAGAAGGCCATCATTGACACCCTCAAGCAAGAGGGTAAGACACAGAAAGAAATTGCTGAACGAATAGGCTGTTCCCAGAGTGCTGTATCAAGGCACCTCAGTGGGAAGTCTGTGGGAAGGGAAAAGTGTGGCAGAAAACGCTGCACAACGAGAAGAGGTGACCGGACCCTGAGGAGGATTGTGGAGAAGGGCCGATTCCAGACCTTGGGGGACCTGCGGAAGCAGTGGACTGAGTCTGGAGTAGAAACATCCAGAGCCACCGTGCACAGGCGTGTGCAGGAAATGGGCTACAGGTGCCGCATTCCCCAGGTCAAGCCACTTTTGAACCAGAAACAGCGGCAGAAGCGCCTGACCTGGGCTACAGAGAAGCAGCACTGGACTGTTGCTCAGTGGTCCAAAGTACTTTTTTCAGATGAAAGCAAATTTTGCATGTCATTCGGAAATCAAGGTGCCAGAGTCTGGAGGAAGACTGGGGAGAAGGAAATGCCAAAATGCCAGAAGTCCAGTGTGAAGCACCCACAGTCCGTGATGGTCTGGGGTGCCATGTCAGCTGCTGGTGTTGGTCCACTGTGTTTTATCAAGGGCAGGGTGAATGCAGCTAGCTATCAGGAGATTTTGGAGCACTTAATGCTTCCATCTGCTGAAAAGCTTTATGGAGATGAAGATTTCATTTTTCAGCACGACCTGGCGCCTGCTCACAGTGCCAAAACCACTGGTAAATGGTTTACTGACCATGGTATTACTGTGCTCAATTGGCCTGCCAACTCTCCTGACCTGAACCCCATAGAGAACCTGTGGGATATTGTGAAGAGAAAGTTGAGAGACGCAAGACCCAACACTCTGGATGAGCTTAAGGCCGCTATCAAAGCATCCTGGGCCTCCATAACACCTCAGCAGTGCCACAGGCTGATTGCCTCCATGCCACGCCGCATTGACGCAGTCATTCATGCAAAAGGATTCCCGACCAAGTATTGAGTGCATAACTGAACATGATTATTTGAAGGTTGGCGTTTTTTGTATTAAAAACACTTATCTTTCTGTAGTGAACTAAGCCTCCGGTCAAGACCTGCCTCTGAAGACCTTCATGGGACAGGAACTGTTATTTCATTGATTTGAATCCAGAAATACAAATTAGCTCATCCAGAGACTTTCTAATTGTATCGTGAACTAATCAATTGAAAGAACACTCGCTTTTTTATATTATCATTACTATTTTACAATGTCTTGATAATCAAAAGTGTGTTTAGTTCAAACCATTTTTAAATGTTGAAGTGAACCACTCATTTTAAATCAACTGTGAAACAGTATGAATGATTTTTAATCCTCATTCAAAGTAGAAATCAAGTTAAATGTCTATGTTACAAAGTAATTATGCATTTTTGATCTTCTGTCTGAAATGAGAAAGGTGTGATGTCGGTCAAAAGTCGGAGACAGTCGCAAACAAGTTTATTGGAACGAACTGTCATGTTTTTAAACCTCTCAGACAGAAACAAGAAAACTGGCACCTGTAAGTTCTTTCATTTCTCCAAAACATTTCTCTGTCTGTTCCTAAACATCTCCGCTGTTTTTCTGACTTGTAATGACCCTCTGACGCCACTAAAACCACACCCCTGTTGGTTCTTTCAACCAATCAGGACTTCCCAAAAGTGACCGGAAGCAGAACTCTTTAAAAGTCAACACTTCCTAGTTCCAGGGAGAACAGAAGTTCCAAAAGTTCAGAACAGAGAGTTCTGCTGGAGTAGGAAGACGAGTGTGACTTTGCAAGGGTGAAGTCCACGGTGGTCTTTTTCTGAAAGATGACACCTGTCTGGAGTGTTGGTTCAGGTCATCACGCCAAAGACCTATTCAACATCTCAGGAGTTCAGCACGTTTGCTGAAATTCCACTTAACTTAATCCTATCCTTCGGGGGAGTTTATTTTGGAAGCTGGGCCAGTCAGCCTCGTGGTCCCAAGTTGATGAGAAGCGGATATAAATCCCTGGAGATAAAAAGACTCAGCCTTGCTGGACGTCAGGAGAAGGCCTCTCTGAAACCCCACCAAGGTAAAGAGTCGACGCTCGGGTACCATCTAGCTGAAATCACTGGGAAACGTGCTATCTGGTTTCAAACAAGATAACTCCCCATCTTTTCTTTATTATCTTAGTTAACCCTAAGTATCCACTTTTCCTTCTTAAAGTTTACTCCATCTCTATATTTCCCTGCCAGTAAAGATAAGCTAAAAGCCTGCAGACATTAATTTAAGATCTAAGGATATGTCTGTTGTTTCAAGCTGCAAGTGAGGAATCATGGCCGTATGATTTCTCATTGTAAAGCTCATTAATTAAGCTGTGTTATTGTAATCAATTATGCCAATCAATGTGTAAAATGTGTGATGTGTTTAAATCGTTTTGATAAATAAAAGACCGCACTGTTGTTGGTGGGTCAGAAATTTAAACACGTCTTTGTCCACATTTAATCTTCCAGGCACGATATTACTTAGTCCAGAAAAATGAAAGAATCCGTTTAAATTAAGTATAATATTATGTACTTGAATTAGTCCAGATATTATAAAATGTAAGAGAGCACCCCTGAGCTAAATCCATCTCTCGGTGTCTCTCATTACATTTCATTGGTGGGATGAAATATGCTAATTTTTTGGGACAGGCATTTTGGGTTTTCATGAGCTGTA
>NW_023626558.1:0-2872 GCF_014905685.2 Nematolebias whitei | reverse complement strand
ATATGTGTATGCCATTAAAGTCTGGACATATGCTTGTACCATTCCCGCTTCTATGTAAAAAAAAATCTGCATTTTTTTTTCAAATGCTTGCTCCAGTTTGCTTCCTCGTAATTGAAGAACAAGCCTCCACTTTCTTTGCACAGACACTATGCCAAATTATTGTCTCCATAAACAGTTTATGGCCACACTTCACTGGATGCACAAGGTTTATTATTAGCTGGCAGTTTGCTGGTTGGCAGCATGGAGAGAGAGAGTGAAAAATGCAAACACAAAACAGTCGGAGTGGGAAAAGAAACTTGACAGTCAGTCAGGGCAATTTATCATTCTGTCAAACTTCACTGACTGCTGCAGTAGAACTATCTACAGTGCAAAGAAAGCCATGCCCCCCCACTCCAAAATGGTTGATGGGTGAAGAGAAAAAGGCCAAAAACATCAAATCTACAAGGAAGACATTGTCACTTTGTAGCCATTGCATCCGTTTGACCTCATCTCAAGAAAAGCTACAAATGTCCACTAAAATGACAGAAAGTCAAATCCGTCTGCTGGCTTCTACTAAAGTAAATCAACTGCATTTATGAAATACATTCTGTTCATTTGAAGTTGTAAAAACTACAGTTATTGTTGTGGCCTGATTGTCAAAACTTACACAAAATCACAAACCAAAGACAACAAAGGATCTATGCAAAGATCTGCTAGAGGTGAACAAGTGTAACCATTCTACCTGTAGGTTCCAACAAGGTTGAGTCATGTCCTCTGGATGAACAAAGAATCCAGAGGACATGACTCAACCTTGTTAGATTGATCTACCTGGATGATCAGGACATTCTAGGCTCCTCAGTTTATTTCTGTATCTGTGGAAAATAAAATTCACAAAATGTGTTGTAAATTTTAACAAAAGCAGTGCCATCCCCACCCCCAACTTCAAAAGTGGAGTCATCTTGCTGGTGAGTTTTGGTGAAAATAGGAGGATGAAACACATCACTACCGGTACATCTTTTTCTGGCCCTTTCTGCTTGCTATTCTCAACCTCACAAACAACAAATCACACTAAAACTGATGCACCATCGCCCTTTGACTGCTTGTGGTTTTTATTGCTTTTGCTGGGTTGCGCACAACTTCATTTTTGTAAGCTGTCGCAAGCTACACATGTGTTACGTTGTAAAACGAGAAGAGCAGCAAGGCAGCGTTTGCAAGCATCTGTACAATTGAAAAATACGGCCAACTTTCAATTAAGTACATTCAGTAGACGGATTCACTGGAAAACCCAAACTAATATTTTATATGTGTCATAAATCACTAATTATCACAGGAACTTCAGTAATGGCAGCCAGTCTACTTTGAATGAGGATTAAAAAAAAATCATTAATACTGTTTCACAGTTGATTTAAAATGAGTGGTTCCTTTCAACATTTTAAATGATTTGAACTAAACACACTTTTGATTATCAAGACATTGTAAAATATTAATGATAATATAAAAAAGAGAGTGTTCTTTCAATTGATTAGTTCAGGATACAATTAGAAAGTCTCTGGATGAGCTAAGTTGTATTTCTGGATTCAAATCAATGAAATAACAGTTCCTGTCCCATGAAGGTCTTCAGAGGTAGGTTTTGACCGGAGGCCGAGTTCACTACACCAGTAACTAGAAAATTGTTCTTGTTGACAACAAAAGGACATACGCAGCATAGAACAAAATGTTACCAAACTAAATTGTCAATAAAGTTTAAGGTTCAATATTCATCTAGGCTATAATAAACTGTTTCAACATGTGCCAACACTGTTATTTTAAACCTGAGGGCTTAGTCTGAGTTTTAGAATGACTTTACAAAACTGCTTTTATAAATGTATTTTATACTTGGAAAGTAATTACCTTTATTTATAGACCTTGTGTATCCATTAGCAATTAAATACCTAGTTTCACCAGTCATTTTAGTTCACTGAAGTGCTGTTACTATTTGAATGATCATTAAAAAACATTAAAAAATAACTATGTGCTATGACTGCATTTGTAAGTCGCCTGCACACTGGTTAGAGAGGAAAATTCTGGATATCCGCAAAAGTAAATGGAATTCCATCTATGGGTAATTAGCCTATTACAACCTTCCAGTTGTACTACGTCTTGTGGACAAATCACTCTTACTTCAACTGGCTCAAAGATCCCATGGCAAATATCTTCTTGTCTGATGTGCTAGGAGACACTCTGTGATTACACTGAGTTGTGGGCCCTTTCATTTGACCAGCATATCATTTCCTTCCCTGGCATACTTCAAAGTGTGGACACATCAAAAAAGAATGAGTGACTGCCACTTGGACTCTGAGGATGGCTCTTTTGATCATCTTTTTGAAAACTCCCCTAACGTAATCAGGGCTAGCGCACTAGAGAGAGGGGATTTGACAACCATAAGATAAATGCAGTCACCCTCACAGCGATCAGATAAGCACTGCATGCTCTAATCCATTAATATGAAAATGAGGGGGGGCTAGAAGAGGCTGGGTTGGGGCTTTGCAGTAACGGTTAAATGCTTCTGGACGAGTTTTCAAAGCAAAGATTCGGGGTTTAAACATTTAATTAGATGTCTGTCTCCAATAATAATAACAGAACAATAAAGATATAAATTGTGATTCACACTAAACGATAGAGTCATTTCAGCTTTCATCTAACTAATGAAAACTGATTTTTTTTCTGAAGCTCTTCATCAAACTGTTTGACAGTGGATTAGGAAAGTATAAATGATCCATCCATCCATCCATCCATCCATCCATCCATCCATCCATCCATCCATCCATCCATCCATCCATCCATCCATCCATCCATCCATCCATCCATCCATCCATCCATCCATCCATCCATCCATCCATCCATCCATCCATCC
>NW_023626557.1:0-2874 GCF_014905685.2 Nematolebias whitei | reverse complement strand
GAACAGAGTGATAAATAAAAGGAAAAACAGAGTGTAAACTGTGACAGATCCCCCCCCTTAAGGCGCGGCACCTGACACGCCCCGAGGTTGGTCCGGGTGGAGACGATGGAAGTCTTTGACGAGGGACTTGTCGATGATGTGACGGGAGGGGACACAAGAGCGTTCCTCTGGGCCGTATCCCTCCCAGTCGACCAGATAGTGGACTCCTCGGCCCCATCTCCTGGAACGGAGGAGTCGACGTACGGTGTAGGCGGGTGCCCCATCGATGATCCGGGCGGGTGGGGGGGTTTCTGGGGCGGGGTGAAAACGGGAGGGCAAGAAGGGCTTGATCTTGGATACGTGGAAAGATGGGTGGATTCTCATGGACTTGGGTAGAGATATGCGGACAGAAACTGGGTTGATGACTTTGGATATGGGGAAAGGGCCAATAAAACGGGGAGCAAGTTTGCGTGAGTCTACTTTTAATGGGAGGTCTCTGGTGGAGAGCCATACCCTTTGACCCTCCTGATAAGTGGGTTGTTGAGACCTCCGCCGGTTAGCCCCTTTAACGTAGGCTGCGGAGATCTCCAGGAGGGCTCGTCTGGCTCTCCGCCAAATGCGTTGGCAGCGTAAGGCTGACTGGTGAGCAGAGGGTACTTGGGCTTCACGTTCCTGGAGGGTGATAAGAGGGGGCTGAAAACCAAAAACAGTATAAAACGGGGACAGACCGGTAGCAGATGAAGGGACGGTGTTGAGGCCGTGTTCGACCCAGGACAGGTTGGGGGACCACTGGCTGGGATCCTTCTGACAGAGGATCCTCAGCTTGGCCTCGACCTCCTGGTTCGCCCTCTCCGTCTGGCCATCCGTCTGGGGATGAAAGCCAGAGGAGAGGCTAATGGAGACCCCCAGGAGGCCGCAAAACTCTCTCCAGAATTTAGAGATAAACTGAGGTCCTCTGTCAGAAACGATATCCGTTGGCAGACCGTGCAGGAGAAAAACCTCACGTGATATGATCCCAGCCAGGACCTTGGCTGAGGGGAGCTTGGGAAGGGGGACCAGGTGGACCATTTTGGAGAACCAGTCAACGACCGTCAGAATGACGGTATTGCCAGCAGAGGAGGGAAGACCAGTGATGAAATCAAGGCTGATGTGGGACCATGGGCGTGACGGGATAGGAAGGGGACGGAGGAGACCAGAAGGGGGACGACGTAAGGATTTTGCTTGGGAACAGGCAGGGCAGGATAAAACAAAAGAGCGCACGTCCTGGTTTAGCGTGGGCCACCAGAACTGTGCGCGAACTAAAGAGACAGTCTTAGAAAAACCAGGGTGACAAACTAGGCGGGAGCTGTGGCAAAACTTGAGGACTTCTTGAATAAAATCAGGGGGTACAAATAATCGGTCAGGGGGACAGTTGGTTGGAGGAGGGTGCAACTGGTTGGCCTGTCGCAGGTCCAGTTCCAATTGAGTGACAGCCAGGCGGGCAGAGTTCGGGAGGATAAACTCCCCGGTGGGAGGGGGCGAGGAACAAGAATCCTCCTCCATGATGCGAGAGAGGGCATCAGGTTTGGTGTTCTTGTGACCGGGTCTATAGGTGAGTGCAAAGTTGAAACGAGGAAAGAAAAGTGCCCACCTGGCTTGTCGAGGGTTGAGGCGTTTGGCCGACTTAAGGTACTCGAGATTTTTATGGTCGGTCCAAACCTGGAATTGGAACTGGGCACCCTCCAACCAGTGCCTCCACTCCTCCAGCGCCAGCTTAACAGCGAGCAGTTCACGTTCCCCGACGTCGTAGTTCCGTTCAGCTGGTGATAGGCTTCTAGAGAAGAAAGCACAGGGGTGAATAATTCCTTCCTCGTTTTGTTGGCTGAGAACTGCCCCCACGCCCACACTAGACGCGTCTACTTCTAAGATAAATGGTACCTCGGGGTTGGGGGTATGGAGAACAGGGGCAGTAGAAAACAGAGTCTTTAATTTATTAAAGGCTGCATTAGCTACCTCAGTCCATAGGAACCTCTTTTTAGAGGAGGTGAGAACATGGAGGGGGTTAGCAATGAGGCTATAGTCTTTAATGAATCTACGATAAAAGTTGGCAAACCCCAAGAATCTCTGTAGCTGTTTCCGATCCTTGGGTACTGGCCAATCTAGTACCGCAGACACCTTATCGTGACTCATTTCAACCAAGTTTGGTGAAATCTTAAAACCGAGAAAGGATGTGGATGACTGGTGGAAATCGCATTTTTCAGCTTTGACAAATAGATTATTTTGTAGTAACCGGGTGAGAACAGATCTGACGTGTTTTTTGTGTGATGTTAAGTCTTTGGAAAAAATTAAAATATCGTCAAGGTAAACAAAAACAAACTGATTGACCATGTCCCTTAGGACATCATTGACCAGAGACTGGAACACTGCTGGGGCGTTGGTCAAACCAAAGGGCATGACCAAATATTCGTAGTGACCATTGGGTGCGTTGAAGGCCGTCTTCCACTCATCTCCCTCACGGATGCGTATCAGATGATACGCATTACGGAGGTCAAGTTTGGTGAAGACGGAAGCACCTTGGATGAGGTCAAAGGCGGATGACATTAAAGGGAGAGGGTATTTGTTCTTTATGGTTATCTTGTTTAACCCTCTATAGTCTATGCAGGGTCTTAAGTATCCGTCCTTTTTCCCCACAAAGAAGAACCCAGCTCCTGCTGGGGAGGTAGAGGGTCTGATGATGCCGGCTTGAAGCGAGGTCTTGATGTACTCCTGCATGGCTTCTTGTTCAGGAGTAGATAGGGCGTACAGGGCCCCTTTAGGGGGAGTAGACCCAGGGGCCAAGTCAATAGGGCAGTCGTAAGACCTGTGGGGTGGTAACGAGGTGGCCTTGACTTTATTAAAAACCTCCTTTAGGTCATG
>NW_023626556.1:1367-2875 GCF_014905685.2 Nematolebias whitei | reverse complement strand
GTGTCCTCTCAGCTAAACCGACCCTGTATTCAACAATGATTAAATGTGAATGGTTATTATTAAGAGAGATCCTGAGGGATTTTATTTAGTCAAACTATATTAAGTCTAAATTAAAGAAATGTGTTCTAGCTTTATTTATGTTAATCAGTCTGCTATCTGGCATGATTTGATTGCTTGTAATATATCAAATGTGAACTTGTAAAATTATCCTTAGCTAATATGAGATTATATTTAAAGGTCAACTAGTTAGAATTAGCAAACATTTTCTATAAATATAGTGCAACCCTGGAAGAAAGACACACACACACTTTGTATAACATGACATTTGAATGCTTGATAGGAAATATAAAAAAGGTATAAAAATATGAAATCCAACAGTACCCACTCGAGTACCTTAGACCTCATGGTGGAGGGAACGAACAGTGTCCCAGGGGGTCCTGTACTGGGATCAGGTTCATCCGTATGAACCTCACGAACCTCTCTCTCAATAGACCAGGTGAGGGCCCCAACAATACAGACTGGAGAGGTGATGTTCTCTTCAGAGTCAGGTACATCTGGGGAAGAAAACTGGCAAGAGAGAGTGTCAGGCTTGGTATTCTTAGAACCGGATCTGAACGTCAAGGTATAATTAAAACGTTTAAAAAACAGCGACCAACGTGCCTGTCTGGGGGTCAGTCATTTGGCGTCCCTCAAGTATGTCAGATTTTTATGGTCTGTCCATATTAAAAAAGGAAGTTCAGTGCCCTCTAGCCAGTGACGCCATTCTTCTAAGGCTAATTTTACAGCCAGAAGTTCCCGGTTGCCTACGTCATAATTCCGTTCCGCTTGGGACAAGCGACGGGAGAAGAAGGCACATGGGTGCACTTTATTATCGCTGCGGACCTTTGGGACAGCACCGCTCCTACACCAGTATCGGATGCGTCTACTTCCAAAATGAACTGACATTTGGGATCTGGATGACAGAGGATGGGTGTGGAGGAAAAAAGTTGTTTGAGATTACCAAAGGCTGCATCTGCTTCAGGGTTCCATCTGAATGTCCTATTGATTGAGGTAAGCTGTGATAATGGTGCGGCGATGCAGCTGTAGTTCTTTATAAAGCGTCGGTAAAAGTTTGCAAATCCCAGGAAGCGCTGTGTAGTATGTCGGGACAGCTGTGATGTGGACATCCTATTAATTAATTATTCTTAAGGCTAGTTCAAGCACAAATAATATTAATTGTTTAATTAACAATGGATTATTTCTTTTTCGAGTTAAATTTCTGCCATGTGACCAAGATATTTTGAGAGTGGAGTGTATAATTAGTGACATGAGACATCATTTATCTTTGACCCATTAGAATAAATGCGGTCATTTATTTAACAGAATCAAAATTTAACATCAAACATGTACACTTGATTTGCTGATCTGTTTCTGATTAATAAACTTAGCAAGTTCAAATAACAAGACAACAGAGGATTACTGTGTAAGAGTAGTTCTTGCTGCAGCCCCAAGATGGCCGCCAATCACCA
>NW_023626556.1:0-1357 GCF_014905685.2 Nematolebias whitei | reverse complement strand
CGTCGTTTCCGGGTCTCGTACTATCTGGGTATCCTGAGCTTATGACATACTGATGGAGAATAATTCATCTCTGAAGGCATTTAGCTTGATTTACTGGTGAAAAGGTTTACAAGAGGATAGATTTAAATTTAAAGAGGAGGATTTAGATGGAGGAAGGAAAATGTATTGACCAGGAATGGCACCCTTCATTCGACCCCAGCTCAGCCCCCGGTACACTCGTCAGCGTGACGACTCGTTACCTTTTGCAGAAGATAAATCAGCTCCGGTACAGAGGTCCATTTCACGCTCCCTTTCAGCGTCTCTGGTCAGAGTGGCTGGGAATCTTCCCAAGTAGTGTCTAGGTACTCCGTTCAACAGAATGAGCTTCCTTAGAAGTTGAGATCATTTTAATGCTCGGGGTGAGATCACAGCAAGGTGTGCTGTGACTCTGCTGGAATGGACAGACCCTTGGCTCATGGTCCAATTCCATCAGCTATTTAGTTCAGCTGTAAGACTCCAGCAAGACTGCAGTCCCAGCCAGAACTCCAAACAGACTTTCAGTAAGAACTGAAAGTTCCTGAACGTCTCGCCGTAAGACTTGGAAGACAGAATAGTTCCAAGAAGTGTTGACTTTTAAATGGTATCCACTTCCTGTTACTTGGTACTTCCTGATTGGTTAACACAACCAGTAGGGGTGGAGTTTTAGTGATGTCAGAGGGTTATTAGGAGTCGCAGACAGCAGAAATGTTTTTAAGAATGGTTAGTACAGACAGAAAAATATTTTGAAGAAGTGAGAGACAGCAGGTGCCAGCCAGTTCTTATTTAATGTCTGAGAGTTTTAAAAACAAGGCACTTCGTTCTCATAACTTGTCTCTGACTTTCAACCTCAAATCCACTACTCCTCATTCAGACAGAAGACTAAAATGCACACTTACTTTGTAAATAGACATTTAACTTGTATGATTGATAAAGTCTAATGAGGTTTAAAAATCATTAATACTGTTTCACAGTTGATTTAAATGAGTGGTTCACTTCAACATTAGAAATGGTATGAAATAAACACACTTTTGATTATCAAGATATAATAAAATACAAACCAAATTCCAAAAAAGTTGGGACACTAAACAAATTGTGAATAAAAACTGAATGCAATGATGTGGAGGTGCCAACATCTAATTTTTTATTCAGAATAGAATACAAATCACAGATCAAAAGTTTAAACTGAGAGAATGTATAATTTTAAGGGAAAAATCTCGTTTCCAAATTTCATGGCGTCAACAAATCCCAAAAAAGTTGGGACAAGTCCATTTTTCCCATGGTGTGGCATCCCTCCTTCTTCTTACAACACTCAACAGACGTCTGGGGACAGAGGAGACCA
>NW_023626555.1:0-2875 GCF_014905685.2 Nematolebias whitei | reverse complement strand
GCCTGGCCCATCCATCCAGACTAGTAGTATAATAGTACAAGTTATTACGTCTGGTTCCGGTCTCTCGGGGGACGTCTGGCAGGGGCACCAGGGTGACTTCCTGGTTCATAATTACCTCCGTAATCAGCTGAGCCCATGTTGTTAATTCCCAGGGCCCTGTCCAGCTTCTCTGTCTAGCCTCACCGGTTTCTTGGTCAGGTAACATGCCTGCTTCTTCTTTTTTACTCCCTGCGCCTGTTTGGTTTCGAAGTACTCTAAAAACTAAGGGGAACTGCTGAGTACCGAGGGGGGCATTCCTTTTCTTACCCCTCGAAGAATCATAGGGCCAGGCTCGTTGTACAGCCTGCTCGAGCAAATCTCTGGGATTTAACTTTTTCCTGTGCTGCTGCTTCTCTTTTCTTTCATCTAGTTCTCCTAGTTCTGGATATAGTAGTGGGGCTGAAGGTGTTACCTTTAGAGAGCTGTAGATGAGTTCTTGGTCATACTGCTGTTCAGTCAGGGATCCCTCCGAGGTCTTGGTTTCCTCCTCATCAAGTTGAGCCTTGAAGGATTTGAGGGGACTGTGATACCTCCTTACTTGCCAGCCCATTGCCCTCTCAGAGTGCAGTAGTTGGCCTTCCTCCATCTGTGTGTCACAGGCTGAACAGTATTTTACTTCGGTTCCATCCCACTCGCATGCACAGTCTTGTGGGCCTTTGCCGCTTTTGTCCCATTGTGTGATGATAGTTGCTCGAGGTAATGTGGTAATCCTGCATTCTCCACAAATGAATGCGTCCATCACCTTTACAGGTTTTATTTGCAGCTGTCGTGCATCCATCTTGTTTGTTTTAGGCTTGATGGGCTTCTCCTTCCCTGGTCCTTCCCAGAGAAGAGGTAATCCACTTGGTTTCAGGCAGAGTGTACAATTGTTCTCCAGCAAGCTCCACCTGAAGGTTTCTCCTTCCTTTGACAGGTATCCTTTCTTCGCATATTCCAATGTGCTCAAGGCCCTACCCGTCCAAAGCCCTGAGACTGTTCTTCTTAGTATCACTCCCCCGCATATAGTGGCCAGTCTAATATAGGGGAGCATGGTGCTTGGTTCTGTGGCCATACTCTGGTTTCTGGTTTCAACTAGCTAGGAATTGGCTTCAGTTGCTCTATTCCTTGGATCCCTTTCTTCTCTAGCTCAACTGTGTTTTTATCTAACACTTTTCTCACTCTGTCTGTGGTGTTATATTTGGGCTTCACTGCAACTGCTGATGGATGATCCTGTGCTCTGACCCACACCTTCTGTCCTACCCTGAATGGGGCCTCAGAGTCTGACTGTTCCTCTTTATCCTCAGAGCTCCGCCCAACTTCAGGCGGGCTAAACCGTCGTTGGTTGAGCTCTTCTGAGGGGGAGGGTCTACTAGCTCGTCTCCTGTCATTCAAGGCTTGCCCTATCTCCACAGTTTTAGTACTCCATTCTTTGGTATTAGCATTTTTAGCTATCCAATTTTTGACTAAACCTATGGCTCTTTCTGCTACTCCATTGGCTTGAGGTGTGTAAGGAGGCGAATAAACGCGCATGACTCCAAAAGTCTGACACCAGTGATCTACCTGTGCATTGCGGAAGTGTGTCCCATTATCGGTTCTCAACTCTTTTGGAACTCCTAACGACCCACAAACCTGTTCCAGCATACTAACTGTCACGGTCAGCGGCCCCCGCTGCCCCCCCATCTGCCTAAGCCTCTGCTCTTTGTGTGGTTTCTGTTTCTGTGTCCTAAGCCTCTGCTCTTTGTGTGTTTTCTGTTTTTGTGTATCTGGTCCTGTTTTCCCACTCACTCCTCAGTCTGCCTCTCCACTCCTCAGTCTTTATCATTCACACCTGTCCCTCATCAGCCACCTGCCCAGGTGCTCTCATTACTCACTCTCCCTCTGCCTTATAAAAAGCCTTTCTTTCCTTCACTCCTGGTCCGGTGATTGTTCTGTGTTCACAGATTTCTCAGTCCTCCTCTGTCTTGTCAGTTTTTGTCCATCTGATGATCTGCTCTGCCTAGTTTCTGATCCTGTCTGCCAAAGTAAGTTTTGCTGCACCGACAGCCTTTTGTTTTGTTATTTAAAAATAAATTATTTTTATTTTGAACTCCTGCCTCGCTCGCCTCCCTGCAATTGGGTTCCAACCTCGAGGATCGTGACAGAATCACCGGACCACCTGAACCCAGCGGGAGGATGATTTCTTTGTTTGAGTTTTTTTGCCGTGAGGCAGAGAAGACTGCCCAGAAAAACAGAGAAAGAGAGGAGAGGAGGAATCCATTTTGGGGGACCCGCCTGGCCATTAAACCTGGGTCCTCACAGCCTCTCCGTCCCTCTCCACCTCACCGCGCCGCTGCACCCCGTTGCCCACCTCCTCCTCGCTTTCCACCTGGTGGGGTCAAGCAATCATCGGAGAGAGGGGGGCAAACTGCTGGTCCTCCCCGAACCCAGCGCAAGAAGGGGAGAGCTTCGCGAAGGGAGGGGTTCATGGCTTCTCCAGCACCTGCTGCTGCAGCCCCGTCTCTGGTCTCTGGTTCTCCAGCTGCAGCCCCGTCTCTGGTCTCTGGTTCTCCAGCTGCAGCCCCATCTCAGGTCTCTGGTTCACCAGCTACAGCTCCGTCTCTGGTCTCTGGTTCTCCAGCTGCAGCTCCGTCTCTGGTCTCTGGTTCTCCAGCTGCAGCTCTGTCTCTGGTTCCTGGTTCTCCAGCTGCAGCTCCGTCTCTGGTCTCTGGTTCACCAGCTGCAGCTCTGTCTCTGGTTCCTGGTTCTCCAGCTGCAGCTCCGTCTCTGGTCTCTGGTTCACCAGCTGCAGCTCTGTCTCTGGTTCCTGGTTCTCCAGCTGCAGCTCCGTCTCTGGTCTCTGGTTCACCAGCTGCAGCTC
>NW_023626554.1:1120-2876 GCF_014905685.2 Nematolebias whitei | reverse complement strand
CATCAAAGCCCCGCCCCCTCAGAACAGGAAGTGACTTTTTTTGCTTGGAATGCTCCCTCCCTGACACTCTTGACCCAATCAGGATGATCCTGTGTTAGAAGGCAGATAACAAGTTGGTCTGACTTGCTTTGAAGCGCAAAGCGTTTTCCCTGGAGGATGTGGGCGTGGCGGCGTGGCGAAGTCAGAAGTGACGCCGTTACAATACGTTTGGCTCTGAATTCCACAGATTTGATCTGAGGTTCATGAAAATCACTATGATCGATCATTGCCCGCCCCTTGAACAGGAAACCATGATGATTGCGCAATAGCCTCTCTAGCGCCCCCTAGAATATTTTAAAACCTCAGCCCCGAGCCATTTTTCCACCGATAAATCTGAAACTCGGTGAACATGTGTATCTTCTCAGGACCTATGAAAAAGTCTCTTGGCGCTCCGGTCCAAAACCAACAGGAAGTCGGCCATTTTGGGTCAAAGGTTAATTTTTGGGCGTTTTTAACGGCGAATTTTAACGAACTCCTCCTAGGGATTTTGAAGGATTGACTTAAAACTTGGTTATTAGGCCCTTAAGACATTGGAGAGTAAAAGTTATCAAAAGCTTTCGGTTTAGTTTTGTTAAAGGGGCGTGGCCAGGCCTCAAAGTTGAGCTTCACGCCATAAATTTCCAAACGTTATAACTTTCAACTTGAATGACAGATTTGCACCAAATTTGGCATGAGTCATCCCTCTCCCATGCCCGACGATACCCTGAGGTCATATTGTGACGTCATCAAAGCCCCGCCCCCTCAGAACAGGAAGTGACTTTTTTTTATTGGAACGCTCCTTCTTTGACACCCTTCACATAATCAGGATGATCCTGTGTTAGAAGGCAGATAAGATGGTCTGACTTGATTTAAACAACAAAACAGTTATAGCTGGAGAATGTGGGCGTGGCGCCATGGCGAATTAAAAAGTGACGCCGTTGCAATACGTTTGGCTCTAAATTGCACAGATTTAAGCCCAGGTGAACCAAAATCACTATGATTGATCATTATCCACCTCTGAACAGGTTTCCATGATAAGTGGCCAAGAGCCTCAACAGCGCCACCTAGATTCTTCTTACAGTTATATCTCAGTGATACAACATCCAATCTGAACCAGATTTTTGGTGTGTCATTACTGAGAACTGATGGACATTTTAGTTGTGTTGTTTAATATTTGACTCAAGGGCGCCCCCTACATTATTCAAACTGTTTTGTCTCAGTGATATATCAGCCGATCTACACCAAATTTATGGTGTATTATTATTTAGCCCTGGTGGACATAGTAGTAATGTTTTTTAAATTTTGACTCTATAGCGCCCCCTACAATCTTGCAACAGTTATATCTCAATGATATATCATCCGATCTGTACCAGATTTTTGGTATATTATTAAGTAGCCCTGATGGACACACTAGTAATGTTTTTTAACTTTTGACTCTAGAGCGCCCCCTATAATATTCCAACCCTTATATCTCAATGATATATCATCCGATCTGAACCAGATTTTTATGGCATAATGTGTGACCATGTCTAAACACATTGTTAGTGTTGTTTAAAATTTGACTCAAGTGCGCCCCCTAGATTATTCAAACTGTTATATCTCAGTGATATGTCATCCGATCTGGACCAGATTTTGGGTGCATCATTACTGAGAGCTGATGGACATTTTAGTTTTGTTGTTTAATATTTGATTCAAGGGCGCCCCCTACATTATTCAAAGTGTTATATCTCAGTGATAT
>NW_023626554.1:0-1020 GCF_014905685.2 Nematolebias whitei | reverse complement strand
TGTGCGCCCCCTAGATTATTCAAACTGTTATATCTCAGTGATATGTCATCCGATCTGGACCAGATTTTGGGTGCATCATTACTGAGAGCTGATGGACATTTTAGTTTTGTTGTTTAATATTTGACTCAAGGGCGCCCCTAGATTATTCAAACTGTTATATCTCAGTGATATGTCATCCGATCTGCACCATATTTTTGGTGTGTGATAAGTAAGCACTTAAACACGCAATGGTATGGTGGTTTTACTTTTGACTCAAGTGCGCCCCCTAGGTTAATCAAACTGTTATATCTCAGTGATATATCGTCCGATCTGCACCAGATTTTTGATGCTTGACTAGTGAGGACTTATGGACACAGTGGTGTTGTTGTTTAATATTTGACTCAAGTGCGCCCCCTACATAAATCAAACTGTTATATCTCAGTGATATATCGTCCGATCTGGACCAGATTTTTCGTGCTTGACTAGTGAGGACTTATGGACACAGTGGTGTTGTTTAATATCTGACTCAAGTGCGCCCCCTAGATTATTCAAACTGTTATATCTCAGTGATATATCGTCCGATCTGCACCAGATTTTAGGTGCTTGACTAGTGAGGACTTATGGACACAGTGGTTTTGTTGTTTAATATTTGACTCAAGTGCGCCCTCTACATAAATCAAACTGTTATATCTCAGTGATATATCGTCTGATCTGTACCAGATTTTTGGTGCTTGATTAGTGAGGACTTATGGACACAGTGGTGTTGTTGTTTATTATTTGCCTCAAGTGCGCCCCCTACATTATTACAGTTGTTATATATGCTTTTGCAGCTGATGTCAAAGGTTCTGTGAATGCGCACTCCGGAAAATGGGCGCGTGACAGTAGCGTGAGCGTTCTCCATGGCGACCGGGAAGAGTAGCTCGAGTTCCCGCGGTCGCCATGAGGCCGCAGCGGCGCTTAGCTGCGAGGGCCTTCAATGCTGCTTGCAGCTTTAATTATTATTCTTCTTATTCTTTTCAATGTTTAAGCGCTTATTTGGAG
>NW_023626553.1:1763-2876 GCF_014905685.2 Nematolebias whitei | reverse complement strand
GTAATTGCTGTTATTTATTTAACTGGCTAGTAGATTGTAGCTCCTGTTGTCAGGGCTTTTCGGGGCAGGGGCGAACCCAGTAGTGCAGACAGGGACTCAACTCGGCAGAAATACAAAATTAGATATTTAATGATAATAAAAATACAAAATAACAGGCTGACGGGGCAGCAAAACTTACATTAATAGGATGAACGGGAAACTCGGAAGGACTCGGGGAAACTCAGAAGACCTCAGGGAAACTCGGAAGACTCAGAAGAACACAGAGACCCAACGAAGACGACGTGACAAGGAACAAGACTGAACAGACGGCTTATATACAGGGACAAGACGAGACGTGATTACAAACAGCTGTGACGAGACAAGGGTGGCACCAATTGAACTAAAGAGAAAACACTAGGGAACACAGACACAAACCGGGCCACCAAATGGTACCATCCTTACAGTAACCCCCCCCCCCCCCCCCCCCAAGGACGCCCCCAGGCGTCCGCAAAAAACCACCCTCCTGAAGGACTTGGGCGGGTGGAGGGCAGCACTGCAAGGGTGCAAGAAGCCGTGTCTAAATGTAGTTGCAAGAAGCCGCGTCTGCATGCGGTTGCAAGAAGCCGCGTCTAAAAGCGGTTGCAAGAAGTCGCATCAAAATATGGTTTCAAGAAGCCGCGTCTCATTGAATATGTAAGAAGCCGCGTCTATACTTGGTTGCAAGGAGCCGCGTATAAATGCTATTGTAAGAAGTCGCATCTAATCTTCCTTACAAAAAGCCGCGTCTAAACGCGGTTGCAAGAACCCACTTCTAAACTTACTTGCAAGAAGCCGCGTCTAAACGTGGTTGCAAGAAGCCACGTCTAAAAGCGGTTTCAAGAAGCCGCGTATAAATGCGATTGTAAGAAGTTGCAAGAAGCTTGGTCTATGTGCATTTGCAAGAAGCTTCGTCTAAATCCGGTTGCAAGAAGCTGCTTCTAAACTTGCTTGCAAGAAGCCGCGTCTAAACGTGGTTGCAAGAATCCTTGTCTTAACACATTTGCAAGAAGCTGCGTCTAAACACGGTTGTAAGAAGCCACTTCTAAATTTGCTTGCTCACACACATCTATATATATAAAAAAAAAAAATATATAT
>NW_023626553.1:1036-1663 GCF_014905685.2 Nematolebias whitei | reverse complement strand
CCCCCCCCCCCCCACCCTCAAGGACGCCCCCAGGCGTCCCCAAAAAAAACCCCTCCCGAAGGACTTGGGCGGGTGGAGGGCGGCACTGCAAAGGTGGAGGGCCCGAGGAAAACACGAGGAAGAAACCAAATACCTGAAAAACTATGGCTAAACACAAGCAGGGAACAAAAAGGATCTGGACAATCAAGTGACCGTCCCTAGGAGTCATTGTTCCGGCAGGCGGCCGGGAGGCCTTCTATCAAGCCGGGCCAGGTCAGGGGGGCGGCCGGGAGGCCGTCCATCACGGGTACCACGTTCTCGGGGGCGGACGTGAGGCCGTCCAATACATAGGAACAGAGAGGCCGCGGCAGGCGGCGATGACGACGTTCCGGCGGGAGGCCGTCCATCAAGCCGGGCCAGGTCAGGGGGGCAGCCGGGAGGCCGTCCATCATGGGAACCACGTTCCGGGGGGCGGCCGGGAGGCCGTCCAATACATAGGACCAGAGAGGCTGCGGCAGGCGGCGATGATGACTTGGAGGCCGCGGCAGGCGGCGATGACGACTTGGAGGCCGCGGCATGCGGCAATGACAACTTAGAGGCTGCATCTGGCGGCGAAGAGACCTTGGAGGCCGCATCTGGCGGCGAAGA
>NW_023626553.1:0-1026 GCF_014905685.2 Nematolebias whitei | reverse complement strand
GCGGCGAAGAGACCTTGGAGGCCGCATCTGGCGGCGAAGAGACCTTGGAGGCCGCATCTGACGGCGAAGAGACCTTGGAGGCCGCATCTGGTGGCGAAGAGACCTTGGAGGCCGCATCTGGCGGCGAAGAGACCTGGGGAGCTACAGAATGCGTCATAGAGTTCTGGGGAGTTGCTGCTGCTGTCAAAGAGTTCTGGGGAGTTGCTGCTGCTGTCATGGAGACCTGAGGAGTTGGTGCTGCTGTCATGGAGGCCTGGGGAGTTGCTGCTGCTGTTATGGAGGCCTGGGGATTTGCTGCTGCTGTCATGGAGGCCTTGGGCTCTGCAGCAGATGACGGAGAGGCCTGGGGCTCAGCAACAGACGTCGGAGAGGCCTGGGGCTCTGCAGCAGCCGACGGAGAGGCCTGGGGCTCTGCAGCAGATGATGGAGAGGCCTGTGGCTCTGCAGCAGACGACGGAGAGGCCTGTGGCTCTGCAGCAGACGACGGAGAGGCCTGTGGCTCTACAGCAGATGACGGAGAGGCCTGTGGCTCTGCAGAAGACGGCGGAGAGGCCTGTGGCTCTGCAGCAGACGACGGAGAGGCCTGTGGCTATGTAGCAGACGACGGAGAGGCCTGTGGCTCTGCAGCAGACGACAGAGAGGCCTGGGGTTCTGCAGCAGGAGCAGGAACTAAATCTTCTGCGGCAGGAGCAGGAACTAAATCTTCTGCGGCAGGAGCAGGAACTAAATCTTCTGTGACAGGAGCAGGAATTGAATCTTCTGCGGCAGGAGCAGGAACTGAATCTTCTGTGGCAGGAGTAGGAACTGAATCTTCTGCGGCAGGAGCAGGAACGGAGTTTTCTGCGATGGCAGCAGGAACAGAGTTTTCTGCGATGGCAGCAGGAACAGAGTTTTCTGCGGCGGCGGCAGGAACGGAGTTTTCTGCGGCGGCGGCAGGAACGGAGTCTTCTGCGGCGGCGGTAGGAACGGAGTCTTCTGTGGCGGCGGCAGGAACGGAGTCTTCTGCGGCGGCGGCAGGAACAGAGT
>NW_023626552.1:1990-2876 GCF_014905685.2 Nematolebias whitei | reverse complement strand
AGTGGAAGATCAAGTTCTCAGAGCCTGGGAGATCAGTGAAAGATGGCTTTCTCGACTCCTGGGAGAGAAGTGGAAGTGGAAGATATGGGTCTCGGAGCCTGAGAGAGCGGTGGAAGTGAAAGATCGAGGTCTCTGACCCTGAGAGTGCAGTGTAAGTGGAAGCTCGAGGTCTCAGAGCCTGGGACAGCAGTGGAAGTGAAAGATCAAGGTTTCAGACACTGGGAGAGCAGTGTAAGTGGAAGCTCTAGGTCTCAGAGCTTGGGAGAATAGTGGAAGTGGATGATAGAGTTCTCGGAGCCTGGGAGAGCAGTGGATGTGGAAGATTGAGGTCTCGGAGCCTGGGAGAGCAGTTGAAGTGGAAGATTGAGGTCACCGAGCCTGGGAGAGCACTGGAAGTGGAAGATTGAGGTCTCGGAGCCTGGAGGAGCCTTGGAAGTGTCTCGCAGCCTGGGAGAGCAGTGGAAGTGGATTATCGAGGTCTCGAAGCCTGGGAGTGCAGTGGAAGATCAAGGTCTCGGAGCCTAGGAGATCAGTGGAAGATGGCGGTCTCGGAGCCTGTGAGAGCAATGGAAGAGGAAGCTCGAGGTCTCGGAGCCTGGGAGAGCAATAGAAGTGGATGATCGAGATCTCTGAACATTGGAGAGCAGAGGAAGTGGAAGATCCATGTCTTGGGAAATGGAGGAGCAGTGGAAGTGGAAAATCAATGTCTCGGAGCCTGGATTAGCAGTTGAAGTGGAAGAAATTGGTCTGGGAGCCTGCAGGAGTGGTGGAAGTGGAATATCGAGGTCTCGGACCCTGGGAGAGCAGTGGAAGTGGATGATCGATGTCTCAAAGCCTGGGAGTGCAGTGGAAGATCAAGTTCTCAGAGCCTGGAAGATCAGTGAAA
>NW_023626552.1:0-1890 GCF_014905685.2 Nematolebias whitei | reverse complement strand
GAGGAGCAGTTGAAGTGGAAGATAGAGGTCTTGGAGCCTGGAGGAGAATTGGAAGAGGAATATCGAGGTCTCAGAGCCTAGAGGAGCACTGGAAGTGGAAGATTGAGGTCTCGGAGCCTGGAGGAGCCTTGGAAGTGTCTCGCAGCCTGGGAGAGCAGTGGAAGTGGATTATCGAGGTCTCGAAGCCTGGGAGTGCAGTGGAAGATCAAGGTCTCGGAGCCTAGGAGATCAGTGGAAGATGGCGGTCTCGGAGCCTGCGAGAGCAATGGAAGTGGAAGCTCGAGATCTCTGAACATTGGAGAGCACAGGAAGTGGAAGATCCATGTCTTGGGAAATGGAGGAGCAGTGGAAGTGGAAAATCAATGTCTCAGAGCCTGGATTAGCAGTTGAAGTGGAAGAAATAGGTCTGGGAGCCTGCAGGAGTGGTAGAAGTGGAATATCGAGGTCTTGGACCCTGGGAGAGGAGTGGAAGTGGATGATCGATGTCTCAAAGCCGGGGAGTGCAGTGGAAGATCAAGTTCTCAGAGCCTGGAAGATCAGTGAAAAATGGCGGTCTCGGAGCCTGGGAGAGCAGTGGAAGTGGAAGATCGGGGTCTCGGAGCCTGGGAGAGAAGTGGAAGTGAAAGATCGAGGTCTCTGACCCTGGGAGAGCAGTGTAAGTGGATCCTCGAGGTCTCAGAGCTTGGGAGAGCAGTGGAAGTGGAACATCGAGGTCTTGGAGTCTGGGAGAGCAGTGGAAGAGGAAGATTGAGGTCATCGAGCCTGGGAGAGCAGTGGAAGTGGAAGATCGAGGTCTCAGAGCCTGTGTGAGCAGTGGTAATGAAAGATCGAGGTCTCGGAGACTGGCGAGAGCAGCGGAAGTAGAAGATCGAGGTCTCGGAACCTGGGAGAGCAGTGGAAGAGTCTCAGAGCCTAGAAGAGCAGTTGAAGTGGAAGATCAAGGTCTTGGAGCCTGGAGGAGAATTGGAAGAGGAATATCGAGGTCTCGGAGCCTAGAGGAGCACTGGAAGTGGAAGATTGAGGTCTCAGAGGCTGGAGGAGCCTTGGAAGGGTCTCGGAGCCTGCGAGAGCAGTGGAAGTGGAAGCTCGAGTTCTCGGAGCCTGTGAGAGCAGTAGAAGTGGATGATCGAGATCTCTGAACATGGGAGAGCAGAGGAAGTGGAAGATCCATGTCTTGGGAAATGGAGGCTTAATGGAAGTGGAAAATGAAGGTCTCGGAGCCTGGACTAGCAGAGGAAGTGGAAGAAATAGGTCTGGGAGCCTGCAGGAGCAGTGGAAGTGGAATATCGAGGTCTCAGAGCCTGGGAGAGCAGTGGAAGTGGATGATCGATGTCTCAAAGCCTGGGAGTGCAGTGGAAGATCAAGTTCTCAGAGCCTGGGAGATCAGTGAAAGATGGCGGTCTTAGAGCCTGGGAGAGCAGTGGAAGTGGAAGATCGGGGTCTCGGAGCCTGGGAGAGCAGTGGAAGTGAAAGTGAGGTCTCTGACCCAGGGAGAGCAGTGTAAGTGGAAGCTCGAGGTCTCAGAGCTTGGGACAGCAGTGGAAGTGGATGATAGAGTTATCAGAGCCTGGAAGAGCAGTGGAAGTGGAAGATTGAGGTCTCAGAGCCTGGGTTGAGCACTGGAAGTGAAAGATCAAGGTCTCGGAGCCTGGGAGAGCAGTGGAAGTGAAAGCGAGGTCTCTGACCCTGGGAGAGAGGTGTAAGTGGAAGCCCTAGGTCTCAGAGCTTGGGAGAGCAGTGGAAGTGGATGTTAGAGTTCTCGGAGCCTGGGAGAGCAGTGGAAGTGGAAGATCGAGGTCTCTGAACCTGGGAGAGCAGTGGAAGCGTCTCAGAGCCTAGAGGAGCAGTTGAAGTGGAAGATCGAGGTCTTGGAGCCTGGAGGAGAATTGG
>NW_023626551.1:1971-2877 GCF_014905685.2 Nematolebias whitei | reverse complement strand
TCAATCAGGTGTAGGGCATACTGCTCTTTTCGTTGATCAGGTGTTGGGTTTATTGGCCTTGTCTTTAATCAGGTGTTGGGTTTTCTAGCCTTGTAGTTGATCAAATGTTGGGTTTAGTTGCCTTTTCAATGATGAAGTGTTGGGTTTACTGGCCTTGTCATTGATCAGGTGATGGTTTTACTGGCCTTGTCATTGATAGGGTGTTGGGTTCAATGTCCTTGTCCTTAATCAAGTGTACGGTTTCCTGGCCTTGTCGTAGACTAGGTGTTGAGTGTACTGGCCTTTGCTTGTTGTTGATCAGGTGTTGGGTTTACTGGCCTTGTCATTGATCAGGTGATGGTTTTGCTGCCCTTGTCATTGATTAGGTGTTGGGTTTACTGTCCTTGTCCTTGATCAGGTGTCGGGTTTACTGGCCTTTTCATTGATCAGGTGTTGGGTTTACTAGCCTTATCGTAGACCAGGTGTTGGCTTTACTGGCCTTGTCATCGATCAGGTGATGGGTTTACTGGCCTTGTCATTGATTAGGTGTTGGGTTTACTGGCCTAGTCATTGATAGGGTGTTGTGTTTAATGTCCTTGTCCTTGATCAGGTGTTCGGTTTACTAGCCTTGTTGTTGATCGGGAAATGGTTTTTCTGGCCAATTCCTTGATCAGGTGTTGGGTCTATTGGCCATGACATTGATTAGGTGTTTGGTTTAAAGGCTTTCTTGTCAATCAGGTGAAGGGTATACTGGTGTTTTCGTCGATCAGGTGTTGGGTTTACTGGCCTTGTCGTAGACCAGATGTTGGGTATACTGGCCTTTGCTTGTTGATGATCAGGTGTTGGGTTTACTGGCCTTGTCGTAGACCAGGTGTTGGCTTTACTAGGCTTGTCGTCGCTCAGGTGTTGGGTTTACTGGCCTTGACG
>NW_023626551.1:0-1871 GCF_014905685.2 Nematolebias whitei | reverse complement strand
TAGACCAGGTGTTAGCTTTACTGGCCTTGTCATCGATCAGGTGTTGGGTTTACTGGCCTTGATGTAGATTTGGTGTTGGCTTTACTGGCCTTGTCCTTGATCAGGTGTTGGGTTTACTAGCATTGTCGTAGACCAGGTGTTGGGTGTACTCGCCTTTGCTTGTAGTTGATCAGGTGTTGGGTTTATTGGCCTTGTCTTTAATCAGGTGTTGGGTTTACTAGCCTTGTAGTTGACCAAGTGTTGGGTTTACTGGCCTTGTAATTGATCAGGTGATGGTTTTACTGGCCTTGTCATTGATACGGTGTTGGGTTCAATGTCCTTGTCCTTAATCAGGTGTTCAGTTTACTGGCCTTGTTGTTGATCGGGAATTTGGTTTCTGTCTGTTTCCTTGATCAGGTGTTGGGTCTACTGGCCTTGACATTGATTAGGTGTTGCGTTTAAAGGCTTTCTCGTCAATCAGGTGAAGGGCATACTGCTCTTTTCATCGATTAGGTGTTGGGTTTCCTGGCCTTGTCGTAGACCAGGTGTTGGGTGTACTGGCCTTTGCTTGTTGTTGATCAGGTGTTGGGTTTACTGGCCTGGTCATTGATTGGGTGTTGGGTTTACTGGCCTTGTCATTGATCAAGTGATGATTTTGCTGCCCTTGTCATTGATTGTGTGTTGGGTTTACTGTCCTTGCCCTTGATCAGGTGTTGGGTTTACTGGCCTTGTTGTTGATCAGGTGTTGGCTTTACTGGCCTTGTCGTTGAACAGGTGTTGGGTTTATTGGCCTTGTCATTGATCAGGTTTTGGGTTTACTATCCTTGTCATGTATCTGGTGTTGGGTTTACTGGCCTTGACGTAGATTTGATGTTGGCTTTACTGGCCTTGTCCTTGATCAGGTGTTGGGTTTACTAGCATTGTCGTAGACCAGGTGTTAGGTGTACTGGCCTTTGCTTGTAGTTGATCAGGTGTTGGATTTATTGGCCTTGTCTTTAATCAGGTGTTGGGTTTACTAGCCTTGTAGTTGATCAAGTGTTGGGTTTAGTTGCCTTTTCAATGATGAAGTGTTGGGTTTACTGGCCTTGTCATTGATTAGGTGATGGTTTTACTGGCTTTGTCATTGATAGGGTGTTGGGTTCAATGTCCTTGTCCTTAATCAAGTGTTCGGTTTACTGGCCTTGTTGTTGACCGGGAATTGGGTTTTCTGTCCATTTCCTTGATCAGGTGTTGGGTCTACTGTCCTTGACATTGATTAGGTGTTTGGTGTAAAGGCTTTCTTGTCAATCAGGTGTAGTGTATACTGGTGTTTTCATCGATCAGGTGTTGGGTTTACTGGCCTTGTCGTAGACCAGGTGTTAAGTATACTGGCCTTTGCTTGTTGTTGATCAGGTGTTGGGTTTACTGGCCTGGTCATTGATTGGGTTTTGGGTTTACTGGCCTTGTCATTGATCAGGTGATAGTTTTGCTGCCCTTGTCCATGATTGGATGTTGGGTTTACTGTCCTTGTCCTTGATCAGGTGTCAGGATTACTGGCCTTGTCGTTTATCAGGTGTAGGTTTTTCTGGCCTTGTCATTCATCAGGTGATGGGTTTATTGGTCTTGTCATTGATCAGGTGTTGGGTTTACTATCCTTGTCGTTGATCTGATGTTGAGTTTGCTGGCCTTGTCGTTGATCAGGTGTTGGGTTTACTAGCCTTGTCGTAGACCATCTGTTGGCTTTACTGGCCTTGTCATCGATCAGGTGTTGGGTTTACTGGCCTTGACGTAGATTTGGTGTTGGGTTTACAGGCCTTGTCATTGATTAGGTGTTGGGTTTACTGGCCTAGTCATTGATAGGGTGTTGGGTTTAATGTCCTTGTGCTTGATCAGGTGTTGGGTTTACTGGCCTT
>NW_023626550.1:0-2877 GCF_014905685.2 Nematolebias whitei | reverse complement strand
CGTTTCTACATTTTTTGTTGTTTTGCTTTGTTTTGGGTTTTTTTGAATGTCCAGAGGACCAGATTTAACTTTTTTAGACAACTTTAAAACTTATCCAACATTAATAAAACTTACCTCAAGTTGCCTTTTTGGACATGCATCCATATATTTGTACAAATTGTACTTGAGAGGAGATTATTACAGCCTTATATAAAATCTATGATGATGATGATATTGGAACTGGATCGGTATCGGCCGATATTCAGATTTAGGTATTGGGATCGAATCGGAAGTAAAAAAAGTGGATTGGTGCATCCCTAATGAATACCCTTCTATCTCCAACTCTGCTGTGCCACCTCAGAACCCACCTGAACCACTTGCTCCCCATGTCTCAAAGAGGGTTCAGGAGGATGTCTCTCATTCATCCTCCGAGAGGGTCCTAGAGGACTCCGCTCGCTGTTCCTTGCATGGTGCGTGTTCTGGGCCACCTAAGGTTCCCGGGTTTCCTGCTTCCAGTGCCTCAGTATGAGTTGGACCCGATGCCCACCTCCTGGTGTCTTAGTAGGGGTTGGTCCTGACACCCTGCCTACCTGTGTCTCAGTAAGGATCGAACCCAACGCTCCACCTCCCGGTGTCTCAGTGGGAGTTGGTCCTAACAACCCATCTACTCACACCTGCTGTTCCGAGAGGGTCCAGGAGGACACTTCTCACTCCTGTTGCTCTGAGGGGCTCCAGGAGGACACCTCTTACTGCTGTTGGTCCGAGGGGGTCCAGGAGGACACTTCTCACCCACGCTGTTCTGAGGGAGTCCAAGCAAATGCCTTTCACTCCTCTTCCAAGCTTTGTGAGGGTTCTATGTCAGCTGCAGTCCCCGAGGGTTCCATGGCATCTGCAGTCCCTGAATGTTCCACGACAGCTACAGCCCCCGAGGGTTCCATGGCAGTTTTAGTCCCGAAGTATTTCACATCAGCTGTAGCCCCTGAGGGTTCCTAATCAGCTGTAGCCCTTGAGGGTTCCACATCAACTGTAGCCCCTGAGGGTTCCATGCCATCTGTAGTCCCTGAGGATTCTATATCAACTGCAACCCCTGAGGGTTCCACAGCAGTTGCAGCCCCTGAGTGTTCCATGGTAACTTCATCCCTTGAGTGTTCTATAACAGCTGCAACCAGAGTATTCCACACCACCTGCAGCACCTGAGGTCTCCACACCACCTGCTGTACCTGAGGTTTCCATGCTGCCTGTAGTACCTGAGGATTCCACACTTCTTTCTCCTCCTGAGGTTTCCACACCTCACGAGGGTTCCACACCTTGCAAGGGTTCCACACTGCTCGATGATTCCACACCACATGAGGGTTCCACACTGCTCCCCAAGGGTTCTATGCCACTCCCCGTGAGTTCCACGCCACTCTCCAAGGGTTCCACACTATTCCCTGAGGGCTCCACACTATTCCCTGAGGGTTCCATGCCACTCCATGAGGATTCCATACTGCTCCCCAAGGGTTCCACACCACTCATTGAGGGTTCCTGGTCGCTCGTTGAGGGTTCAATGTGTCTCCCCGAGGGTTCCACACTGCTTGAGGGTTCCATGTCATTTGAGGGTTCCATGCCACTTGAGGGTTCCACATCTCGCTTTGTGGATTCCACACCACTCAAGGCTCCACATCTTTACCTGAGGTTTCCACACTGCTCGGGTATTCTACGGCATTCACAACAAACCCAGCTCTTCACCTGCTCCAGCATGTTGGATGACCTCCTGGCCACCCACCTGACTTGTTTCAACATGCAAGACAGCCTCCTGGCTGCCCACCTGAACTTTTTGTGTTCCTAGTGTGTGTTTCGTGTATGGTCTCCCATGCCCTCTGTCCTGTTTTCCCTCCTCCCATCCAAGTTTTTGGGGTGTGGGTTTCTTGGGGACATCAGGAGATGTCCGTTAAGTGGGGGTGGAGTGCCGGACAGGACAAGGGGAACAAAAAGTGGGCGTGGAGGTACTGTAGGATTTGTGTTTCCTGGTGCCTGGCCCCATCCTGTGCTGTGTTTCCATCCTGTGTTTCTGTTGTGTTCCTGAACCTGCTGTCAATCACTCCCTGTCTCCCTGTACCTGTGACACTCCACAGGTGTCAGCATAGTCTCATTGACAATGTCTGTATTTAAGTTTGTCTGAGTCCTGTTCATTGTCAGTTCAACGTTTGGTAAAGCCTCCTGTGTTCCTGGTGTTATCCTGAGATATCCTGTCCTGTAAGTTTTCTGCTGCCATGTCAGTTTGTTTATTTTCTTTATTAAAAGTATTTAGATTTTATGATCTGGCCTCCGAGTTATGGTCACACCATTGGGTTCTTCCTGTCTTGTCCTGCCTGAAACACTGACAGAAACGCCTTGTAACTGCTACTTTCCTTCCATCCGTTGACTATGGTAACATTACATGAATGCTCCTGCAAGCACCTTACAGATGTTGGACGCTGTCTATCATGGTGCACTAAGATTCATACCTGGCTGTAACTAACATACTCATTAGCTAAAAAAGTTAAATCTGGTCCTCTGGACATTCAAAAAACAAACAAACAAAACAAAGCAAATCAACAAAAAAATGTAGAAACGTTTCGTCTCTCATCCGAGAGACTTCCTCAGTCTGAGGAGCTGTATTCAGCTCAGTCTCTTAAACAGCACCGTCTCAGGGTGGATCAACCAGTTTTGCTGCTGACAACCAAAACCAGCTGATCACATGCTCAAAAAGGACCATCAGCATAACAATGGATCATTAGCACACCGATGGCTGTTTACTGTTCACAGAGGGCTGAGTGATACTAGCAATCACATCATTGTAAGAGGGGGACAGTTGAACCCGGAGGCCTCCACCCCTGTTTAATGATGGATGATTTCTTTTCACAAAGATGGCCTCCA
>NW_023626549.1:0-2877 GCF_014905685.2 Nematolebias whitei | reverse complement strand
ATATTTAGTTTACTAACCACATATTTAATTTCTAGGCTAAACATTTAATTCCTAAAATAAATAAATAATTTGCTAACTAAATATTTAGCTTGGACCTGAATATATATTTTACAAACTAAACATTTAATTTCCAAAATAAATATTTAATTTGCTAACTAAATATTTACCTCAGTCCTAAATATTTAACTTGTTAGCTAAATATTTAACTGGCTAGTTAAATATTTAGATCTGAGCTAAATATATAGTTTAAGAATTAAATGTTTAGGTTAGAAATTAAATATTTAGTTAGTAAACTAAATATTTAGGTGTAAACTAAATGTTTCATTTATACCAAAATATTTAGTTTACTAACTAAATATTTAGGTATGAATAAGGTCTAGTTCCAAACTAAATATTTATTTGCAAGTTAAGTACTTAGTTTGTAAACTAAGTATTTATCTTGTAAATAAGTATTTAGTTGGGAACTATGACATTTATAAATGTATGAACAAAGTGGTGAAAATATGACTGAAATTTTTTTTTTTTTCTTATGACAGGCTAAATAAACCAAAATATTAATGTTAATTTTTAACTGTGCAACGTTACAAACGGCACCCCATAACCATCTTTCATACCAGAGTTTTAAAGGCAAAATCACAGACATGAGCAAAACACGAGTGCTCACTTTTGCTATTCGGCAGCAAGCAATAATAAAGTTTATCACATAAAACAGCATTACCAGAAAACATTGACTTTAAAAAAAAAAAAAATAAGAACACCGATGCATGGAACAGTTTACTCAATTACAACCCCCAAATCGTCTCATAAATTCCTCTACAAAGAAAGCATAAATTGGCTATAACTGGAGCCCAGTCGAGGAATCAGTATGTTGCACCAGGCCAATCATAATCACATTGAGCTTCCTGGAAAAGTCTGAAAACTGGATTGTACAGGGGGAGCAACTTCTCAACTTAAAGTCCATATAACCTGTCAGCACTTTCTGCAGGGATACATGCTGCACAGTTCCACTCACTTAACTCAGATTTTTCAGGTGAATCAACCTTTACAGACTTCACTAGCTAAACTATCTAAACCCACAAAAGGCAAAGGCAGGGAGGAGATATTAACTATGCCAAAGCTGCACAGGGACACATTCTTTTTCTCCTCTACATATAGTTACATTTTGCCCCTCCAAACAGTCATGACTAGCTGATATTCAGGAACTACTCAAAGCACTTTAACAGCCCGTGCGGTGGTGGAAAATGTCATTATCTGTGCACTGGACTGTGTCCGATTTATTCAGTGTTGTTTTATTAAAGCTTCTGAATTACATCAGTTCAAGTCTGAGCCAAAATATGCATCTTCTCATGTGAAATAACAGAACAGACAGAAAATAGAACTGCTAGGTTTCTAATACATTGGCTGAACGTGTAATATTGTGGGTGTTTGATGTTAAGCAGTCCATTAAATAATATATATGTACATGACGGTGACATGTAATCAGAAACTGACCCCAAAAAGTCAGAGAAAATCACATAAACCTCTTTTCAGAGGAGCCAGTTTACTGGATTTGAGGTGAGAGCTTTTAGCTCGGCTTAGTATGGACTGTCATGACTGCCACGTTTCCTCTGGCTAGTGTGTCCGCATTAGAATTTATCTTTTTAAACAAACACTGACATTAGTAAAAATAGTGCACTAGTTCAGTAATACAGCCTTTCAAAGCTTACCTCTGCAGGTGGGATGCCTTCAGGTGGGCGACACTGCAGCAACACTTCCTGCTCGAGAATCACTTCTTTCCCAAGAGGTTCCTGATCAAATGTCTTCCTCAGGTCTGCAGGGAACAGGCAAACACATATGGTGCATTTGTATGAACCTTCAGGACAATGCATCTGATTGACGGGTAGAAGTAGAATAGAACAGGTAAAACTTTAAAAAACAGATCTGTCAAACGATGTATTAATTGCATAAGAGAAGACCTTTTGTGTTGACTTCAATAAAAAGAAAAATGGGCAGTAGCATCCTAAGTGAACAGTGTAGAGAGGTAAAGAGAAGCTGACAGGTCAGGATATCCAGAGATTTTAGAGTCTAAAGTCCTTAAGACATGTATCATGCTGAATGGAACAAGATGTGAACAGTCACCACCATGCATGCAGAAAGAAAAATAATGGTCTTCCTGCAGACTAAAAAAACTGTAAAATAACTACTTTTTTCTGCAATCATTTCCCTGCTGGGACACAACATGGGGCTTTTAATGTGATGACTTTGATGTTTGCTATGTCACAGCATAGACAGTGAACTTTCCTAGCTTGCATGAAAAACACTTACTAAGGAATAAGAAAGGGATTCTGTGTCCTTTCTGCTGTACATGTTCTACCATGTAGCGTTTAGGGGTAGTCTCAGTACGTTATAAAACACAGTTTTTTGGCACTTTTGGTCAGATTTTATACTGTTGTTGACCCTGCACCTTTGTCCCTCTATAAAGGGTTGGCCAATAAATTAAGTGAATTAATGACACCTGAGCATAGCAAACTCACTGAAAAGGGACACCTGTGTGAACCCCATTGTTGTTGCATTTAACTTTATATCTTCTTGTTAACACCCTTTAAAGCAACACTTGCACAACTTTGATCCTAACTTTTTTTTAAAAATCTGTCACATTTACCAGGGGAATGATTAATTTTAATCCTTAAGAGCCTTACATATTTAATTTGTTGAACAGAACTAGCAACATTTAGAGGGAAAACATGGATAATTAATATTCACAGTAGAACTAATCAGTGTTGAGCAAACTGTAGCACAGATAAAAATGTGTACTGAGCTGTATGAAAAAGTATGTCATAAACAACCAGATTGTAAAGTATATGAATATATATATATATATATATATATATATATATA